>NC_071096.1:9852996-10097996 GCF_027358695.1 Spea bombifrons
GGCACACCACCGGTAGTGTATGCATACAGTAGGGTGACCGAATAATAACAGGAATGTAGGGCAGACAAGATTGCAATTCAGCCCTGCTCTATACAGTTTTTATAAGCGTCCCCAGTAGCCATATGGTCCCAGCAGCACCCAGTATGTATAGGCCAATGACTCCCAACGCGCTATTATGCCATGGTAGGGGAACCCCAAACTAACAGCAGTACCGGCGGGCGACATGGACAGCCGTAAATATTGTAAGTAGAGGTCACACGGAGGGGTTAAAAAACCCAGTTTGTGTTGCCCCCCCTGGCCATTCCTTCCAGCATTTCAAAGGGCCATAAAGGAATGCCTTTGTGTGGAGGGGCGTGGTTAGAGGTGTGGCTAGGGGCGGGTTTTTTACAAGACTTTTTATGTGACTTTGTGACCATAGATAATTAAGGCATTTAGAGACAGAATAACAATGTCTTTTATTTACATCATTTTATTTATAAACAAATATCCTGTTGTTTATAAACACATCATTGTGACATTTCGGGCTGTAGAACTCTGTGATACTCTCATCCCCAGCAAACATTCTGAGCTCCTAGAAAAGAACGACATCAGGACGGTAGAGAAGGAAGGGGATTTGGGGTCACAAGAGGGACTGTTCCTCCAAAACAGGGACACTTGAGAGGTATGCCTCCTACCCGCCGCGCACGCTGCGCTCTCAGTGGGACTGCAGCTGAGTTACGTAACAGGCACACTCCAAGCACAGCACAGGAAGAGTTAATACATGTGAGGGTTTCCCGACCGTCAGCGAGTGACGTCACCCCACACCTTCCTCCAGCCAATCGAAATCGGGCTTTGAGCTTGGTGAGGCGGAGAGGCCGAATGGCTACGTCACGATCCCCGCTGCCCAATGATAGAGCCGGAAATTGCAGCCGCTCTGGTTTGAATCTTGTTGCGGGGTGAGCTGCGCAGGGCTCGGGGAAGGCGGATTAAACAGTTCCGGGACGTGTTATGGTGACCTACGGGGGACCGAGGAGGTTAGTTGGAGGCCGTGTTGCCGCAAATAGTAAACAGCAGCCAGTGTCCCCTCACTGATATATTCGACTTGGACCGTACCCGTTACCGGAGAGGCCTTTTACTTCTGCCGCGGGCCTTCTCTGAAGGTATTGCCAGGGCGCCATACAGTGCAGCCTGCTGCGTTAAAGCTGCCTCTCAGTGACCCACCCCCTCCCCGCCTTCTCTGGGTGTGATGGTGGGGCATTACTGGCACTGCACAGGGCAAAGACCCACATCCAGCGCCTCATCATCACGTTTATTACCCTCACTGGTGACTTCTTGCTGAATGAAGCCTCCTTCCTGAGAGGTGGATCCTTTATAAGTGCATCAACTCTCACACTCGCATACCCTCTTCTCTCACACTCTCTCTTACACACACCCCACTCTCACACCCCACACCCCACTCTCTCACACATGTGCACCCCACTCTCACACTCACACACTCTTTCCACTTTAAAGCCCTGTTATTGAGCGGATATATATAGATATATAGATATAGATATATATATATATATATGGGCAGCCGTATGAGGCGCGCATTGCTTGTAGTCGTCGGAAGAGAATAATGCATTGTGCGTAAATTCCACCTTCGGGGTTTTTAATCTGTGTTCAGAGGAGATGACGGCCTGAATATTGCTTTTTCTTTTAATAATTTTTTTATCACCTCGCGTGTTTACTGTTATTGGCATCCAAAATTTCCACGGACGCCGTCTGGCACCCCTCTTGATATTGCGTGTTGGCTGTTATTCCGTCAGCATGCGCAGATACGCAGTCTTTGGATGCTGGATACCTGACAGGCTGCCGGCATGTTAAAGCTGCTGTCCCGTCTATTCTACTAAATTGAATAATTTTATAACTAACTGTAGTGTTAGAAACCTAATACCTAGCGCTGCCGTCTGCATAAATCTTTACTAAATATTTTTGTAATCATGCTTCATCATTTTAAGGGGATGTTTAATTATGGGACTCCAAAGCAGCCACCGATAGGCTGTTGCCATAGAAACTGAATTGCTTTTTAAAGAGACCGTTTCATCTACTTTTATGAATTTAATTTGTAGTTTTAATTATTGCAACACTAAACCGCATTACACACAATTTCTTTTACTGATGGACGCCCGAAAATGGTGTAATCAAATATAGCTGGCATATTTTTTTTTTTTAATAAAATGCTTGTCATGTGACATAAGAACACTGTTGCTATAGAAACTGAAAAATAGCTTCTTTTTATGATGAAACCTTCATAGACAAGAATAATCTGACAGTTAACATGTTAGAGAGCTCAGTACTATGTGTAAGTGGAACAGCACCTTTACATTGCAGGCTTGGATGTCTCTGGGACGGATGAAGGGGGTTTTAGCAAGAATATTAAATAACGCTTATATATATTATATACAATCAGGCTGATTGTATGTGAGGGCCTGTCATTTACAAACGTATGGATAATGGAGTCCAATTAAGATAATATGAAGCATTTTATTTATGCATCTGCTACAAAATGACCCAATCTGTAGATACAATTTATATGCTTTGCCTGCAGGTTCTCGCTGGTCAGTTTTATAGAATGTGTGCCGTTTCCTCCTATGGCCGATTTTAAGCCCTCATACCTCTTCCTTCAAGTTGAAGGGGTGGTTTTCTGCCCCCCGGCAGACCCCACTAAAGAAGAATGCTTACCAAAGTGATCAGTATGCACTTTAACATGCATTCTTCAAATATGAAAAAAGGACTGAGGTAGAAGCTGCAGCTGCTCCTCTGATTTATAGTCCACAGGCATGAAATTAATCGCAGTGCAGGGACAGTTCACAGAGACAGCGATGGAGGTGACTCCTGGTAAGCATCACCCAACGCATCTCCTGCATGGAAATAATGGGGCAAATACATATTGAAAAGGGGGACATCATAAACGTTTAAAGGGACCATGCAGTATGTCGCAAACACTAAAGTGCATCTGATGGCCCGGAATGCCCTTTAAGCTATCATCAGTAATTATTTTTTCAAAAAGAACCAACCAAGAACTCCATATTTTCTAGAAGTTAAGTTTATTTTAATAAATGATTGTTTATAAACAATTGTTTCCAGAATTCAGAGAAGCACTCTCGTATGTAATCTAACAAACTTTTATTATTTTGATCTTTTCCAGAATCTAACCGTGTGGCGGATCGCTTGACAATGACTACCAGCGACACGGATGTGTGTAGCCACGTAAAGGTGGTGGTTCGAGTGCGCCCTGAAAACGAAAAGGAAAAACAAGGGAATTTCAGCAAAGTGGTTCAAGTGGTGGATAATCACATCCTAGTATTTGATCCAAAGGTAGAAGAGGTCAGCTTTATTCATGGCCGACGCGTCGCTAATCGTGATAGCAACAGAAGGAAAAATAAAGACATAAAATTTGTTTTCGACCGTGTCTTTCACGAGCGATCCCACCAAGCTGAAGTTTTTGAACATACCACGAAGGTTGTCCTTGACGGTGTGCTCGATGGATATAACTGCACAGGTTTGTACACGCGTGCAGGTTGTGGTCATTTGTATTTAAATTTAATGCGTATTTTATTGTGAGCCAATGTTTGAACGTTGAAGACAAACTTTTTTGGGTCGACTTTCTACATGGATGCATCTTTTTTATTTTGTGTGTGCCATGCCCACCACTAAATGCCGAAGCTTTGGGGAAATGCTTTCCTGCACCCCCAGTGCATTCCCCCGATGGCACCTGGCTTCACCAGTTCCATTTACATGTTAGCTTGCTGAAGATCCTGGGATGCAATATCGTGGAAAGGCCATGTGGCCGCATAGAAATACTCTGCAGAGCCCAGGGAGTCAACAAGGGCTTTTTGGGCAATGTCAAAAATGGTAAGCGGCACAAAAGGTACTTTTTTGACCCCTTCAGACCCCTATGGACGTACCGGTACGTCCTCATCTTCTTGCACCTTCTTCACGGGAGATCAGGCTGTCGTTTGACAGCCTGGACTCCCCCGTGTCAGCAGAAGCCAGCATCTGCTCCATGTTTCTGCTCCATGTGCTGAATGGAGTATCTGTAGGTATACATTGACCCCAACCAGAATTCGGAGGAAACATATGGCATATAGAATATACCGTATGAAGGGCCAGCCCCGTTGATTCTTCCCTGCCAGACGAACCACGTTCTAGCCTAATCCTAACTACGCACATAATGTGTTTAGTCTTTTATAATACATTCAGGACATGGTGGTCGATCTTTGTAAACATCCCATTTGGACATCTTTGAATTCTGAGCGGCATTAAAAGCAACATTGCGTAACATGTTATTTTTTGGGTAAAATCATTGCTATTTATTGTGTGTAAACAAAAACTATTCATTAGCAGAACCAGTCATTCGATTTATGAGGCGGCTCTGTGTGGATTTGCTGATGAACGTCAGGAGCGTCATTCATTATTGTCTAATTTCTGTAGTTCTGGCCTACGGAGCCACAGGCGCTGGGAAGACGCACACGATGCTGGGAGCCCACGGTCAGCCGGGTGTGATGTATCTCACCATGATGGATCTGTACGATCGGATTGATAGCTTGAAGGAAGAGAAGCTTTGCGATGTAGCAGTTTCCTATCTAGAGGTTGGTTACATAGACAGAAAACTGTACAGTAAAAATGATGGCCATATATTTAAGCCACTCTGTCACTTTGCCCAAATCCAACGTGTTATAATTTTGTACCCTAAATGAACCTGCACTCCTGTTCAAAAGTTTGGGGTCACTTAGTTGTTTCCATGGAAGACGAGGCATTTTCTTGCCGAAACATAATTGCAAAAGGGTTTTCTAATTAGCCTTTTAAACTTGGATCTGCGAACACTACGGGCCATTGGAACACAGGAGTGATGGAGTGATAAAGGGCCAGTGGAACACAGGAGTGATGGCGTGATAAAGGGCCGTTGGAACACAGGTGTGATGGCGTGATAAAAGGCCGTTGGAACACAGGAGTGATGGCGTGATAAAGGGCCGTTGGAACACAGGAGTGATGGCGTGATAAAGGGCCGTTGGAACACAGGAGTGATGGCGTGATAAAGGGCCGTTGGAACACAGGAGTGATGGCGTGATAAAGGGCCGTTGGAACACAGGAGTGATGGCGTGATAAGGGGCCGTTGGAACACAGGAGTGATGGCGTGATAAAGGGCCGTTGGAACACAGGAGTGATGGCGTGATAAAGGGCCGTTGGAACACAGGTGTGATGGCGTGATAAAAGGCCGTTGGAACACAGGAGTGATGGCGTGATAAAGGGCCGTTGGAACACAGGAGTGATGGCGTGATAAAGGGCCGTTGGAACACAGGAGTGATGGCGTGATAAAGGGCCGTTAGAACACAGGAGTGATGGCGTGATAAAGGGCCGTTGGAACACAGGAGTGATGGCGTGATAAGGGGCCGTTGGAACACAGGAGTGATGGCGTGATAAAGGGCCGTTGGAACACAGGAGTGATGGCGTGATAAAGGGCCGTTGGGACACAGGAGTGATGGCGTGATAAAGGGCCGTTGGAACACAGGAGTGATGGCGTGATAAAGGGCCATTGGAACACAGGAGTGATGGCGTGATAAGGGGCCATTGGAACACAGGAGTGATGGCGTGATAAGGGGCTATTGGGACACAGGAGTGATGGTAGTGATAAAAGGCCATTGGAACACAGGAGTGATGAAGGGCCTCTGTACGCCTATGAAGATATTCCATTTAAAAAACAGTGACTTACAACATTAACCCCGTCTGCACTGGATTTCTGATCCATTTCATGTTATTTCAATGGCCACAAATGTGCTTTCTCTTTCCAAAACAAGGAAGTTTCTGTGTGACCCCAAACTTTTAAACTGTAGTGTATGTGTAACGGTGTGTTATAGAATAAATGAAGCAATATATATGTTAAAACTCTCCTTACATGTATACAATGGGGAAAGGTATCTTGATTCTTCTTTTCTCTTGCCTATTAAATTGATGTTGATTGGGTTCAGGCATCCTTTCCACGCGGTTAAATTTAATTAGTATCAATTAACTTCAATCAGTTGCACTTATCTACGAACAAGAAGGAAAAGCTATAGGTAGTGTACATGAAGGAACCTCGTTATGGTGGAAGCCCTATAAGCGTAACTAGTGCTATAAACATGTAAGACGGGGATTATTTCTGTCTCCATTTCTTCTTGTATGAAATTCACAGATTAGTTACGGTTAAAGCGACTGCACAAAATTCAGACTCTGTCCTCTTTGTGCGTAATTGTATGTGAACTACATTTGACTGGTAAAGATATGTCTTTGATGTGAAAAAATGTGCTTCTTACAAATCTTCCTTTTATATGGTGACTCTTCTCCGCTCTTGTAAGAACAGCATGGATTCCCTTTAGCCCTTATTTTTTTATAGACCTAATCCATAATAGAGCTTTCATTGGTTCTTTACATCAAAACAATATAAATGTATTTCCGAAAGCTCTTCTTTACTGTTTAACACGTTCTCACTTTGTTGTGTGGAATTTAAATCTTTATTGGCACAAATAGCACATTGTTCCAGATTCGGAGAAGAATGCAGCCTATCTTATCTAAAATACTTAATTTGGTGATTTTTAATAAGTATTTTATAGGCTGCGTGTATATTAGTATGCGTTAATTTATTAGGTGCTAGCAGTCCTATGGAGATTTTATTTAGGTTACAGTAGGTATGCATACATTCTGAAAAGAGGCCATTGCCCCATAGAGCTTACAGTCTAAGTAAGGGTTCCTCGAACGTAATCAATGTTTCAATGAGCGCTGTTAAGGGAAAGAAGGAAAGCAGTTCAAAGGATACCTGGAAAAAAATGGATGTAATTGCCCCTTTCATTTTATGATTTTTCTTTAAAATTTTATGTTTTAATCTTTTTTTTTTACTGTAAATTTTAGGTGTAGTATGTCTGTTAATAACTGCACTAAAAACACTAAATTAGAGTTTACAAACCATTTAATCCAGTTTTTGGTTTCTTAGGTGTACAACGAACAAATCCGTGACCTTCTCGCAAACTCCGGCCCGTTGGCTGTACGGGAAGATGCTCAGAAAGGCGTTGTCGTGCAAGGATTAACTTTACATCAGGTATGTGCTCGGAATATAGTTATTTAACAGACTTTTACTATACAGCCATGCTAGCACCGTGCTTTAAGGAAATAATTTACTAGGGATCGTAACGACCGATATGAGAGTGTTACTGACTTTGTCACCTAAAAGCAAAAGGAGCAAGTGTCTGAATACTGCATAGTATAGAGATTGTTTGGAAGACGTTTCCCTTCGGAGATATATAACGATATATATAACGCTGATATATAAAACTCTCGATGATCCCCTAATCATGTGGAATGCCCTATGTTGGCACAGTCACCAGATCATGCAGCTCGATGAACCCTTCGTGCCTTTCTTTTCGATCAGTGATTATCAGTGTTACTATAAGTCACAATAATGTGTTTATAAACCGCAAAATGTGTTTATGAATTAAACTATGTAAACCGAAAAATAGTTTTCTTAAATACTAATGTCTTATACCGATATAATTATAAACCCTATTTTATATATTTATATGTGTGTATATATACATATAATTTCTGTTTTGACTGTATATGTATGTGTATATAATATATATATATATATTTTTATTTTATTTTTTTTAGCCAAAATCAGCAGATGAAATCCTTCAGTTGCTTGATTATGGGAACAAGAATAGAACGCAACACCCTACTGATGTAAACGCATCCTCTTCACGATCACATGCGGTTTTGCAGGTAAAGGATATACAGAAATGTAAACATTGTAATTGCAGGAGTAAGTACTAAAGCGATCCCCTTTTTGTAACACATCATTTTTATTTCACAACATTTTAAAAGGTGAATCAGTGGTTGTGAAAACTTGAGCATGCAGGCTGAGTAGGACCGATAAACCAGGTATAGCAAGGACTGGGTAGTAAGGGCATTAAAACATGCATGGGATAGGCGTATGGCTCCTTACTCTGAGATGAGACAAAGGACTGATTAAGGTCCTAGTCTTCATATGAGTACAAAACAGGCAGACTAGATGAGCCTGATGGGTTTTATCTGTCATCAAATTCTATTTCCTGTGTGTTTCAGTCCCTTAGATGCACTGGACTGTATTCATAAG
Organism: Spea bombifrons; assembly: GCF_027358695.1. Lineage (NCBI taxonomy): Eukaryota > Metazoa > Chordata > Amphibia > Anura > Pelobatidae > Spea > Spea bombifrons. The sequence goes on from NC_071096.1 coordinate 9,861,143, forward strand.
AAACAGTGCTAAAGCTAAGTTATAGCAAACCAATTTAATGCTCTTGGTGATAGCCCCACATTTGGTAGCCCATCTGCACGTTGTGGATGTAACCCTCAGTTTTGACAAATGCGTGCAGTGTTTGTGAATATTTGTGTTTATTTTATTGTTTCAGATATATCTAAGGCAGCAGGAGAAAACTGCAAGTATCAATCAGAATTTTAAAATTGCCAAGATGTCTCTCATTGACTTGGCTGGTTCAGAACGGGCCAGCGCTACGAATGCCAAAGGCGACCGTTTGCGGGAAGGGACAAACATCAATCGCTCATTGTTGGCTTTGGGAAATGTCATCAACGCTCTTGCAGATCCAAAGGTATATGTTGTGGATACTCATTTCTGTGCTATAGATTTTTTTTGTGTTGCCAGTAAAGTTGTCAGTACCACTTTGACGTTAAGGGCAATTTACCTCTCCTAGTTATCCAGGACAATTACTTACGTTCCAGGAGAAAACCTTTCTATGTCCTTTGTGGAGTTGGGTATGCACAGTACATTATATAGTTTTCTAGTCCAGGGATATCAATTACTGTCCTTGAGGACCACAAAATCATTATAACATTGTACTATTGTTTAATAATGCAATTATTGAATGCACACCAAAGAAATCTCTCTAGTGCCCAAGACTACACCAGTTAACCTGTTCCTGGATAGCGAACAAATGTGTATTTGTGATTGGACTTTAAATATTTTCATATATTAAACATTATATACTATTAGTATAGCAATTAGGCCATATCTTTTATATTTATATATATACCGTATTTGCTCGATTATAAGACGAGGTTTTTTTCAGAGCAAATGCTCTGAAAAATACCCCTCGTCTTATAATCGGGGTCGTCTTCTAATCAGACCTCAAATAGAGGTCTGATTAGGAGACTAAGATCCAGATCCCCCGCACCGCTGCAGGGGACCTGGATCCTCCTGTCGTCGCCCCCCCCCCTCCCCACACACTTACCGGTGCTTCCGGAGGTGAAGTTGGCAGCGGGGGTTTGTATGCGTCCGTCGCAAATACGTTCCCCGACTGTCAGAGATCAGAGTTCCAGAGTTCCTGATCTCTGACAGCCGGGGAAGGTATTTGCGACGGACGCATACAAACCCCCGCTGCCAACTCCACCTCCTTCCGGCTGCCGCGGAATGAGACGTCAACCCGCTGCCCCGGCAATACAGCAGGAAATTGGAAGCACCGGTAAGTGTGTGTGTGTGTGTGTGTGTGTGTGTGTGTGTGTGTGTGTAGGGCATTTCTGGAATGCCTTATACCCCTATATGCCACTCTGGCACTTAGGGGGTTAAAAGGCATATTATGGGGCAGAGTGGCATATAGGGAGGTATAAGGCATTTCAGGAGGCAGAGTGGCGTTAAGGGGGCATTTAATAGTGCACTCTGCCTCCTGAAATGCCTTATACCTCCCTATATGCCACTCTGCCCCATAATATGCCTTTTAACCCCCTAAATGCCAGAGTGGCATATAGGGGTATAAGGCATTTCTGGAGGCAGAGTGCTCTATATAATGCCTTTTAACTCCCTTAATGCCACTCTGCCTCCTGGAATGCCTTATACCTCCCTATATGCCACTCTGCCCCATAATATGCATTTTAACCCCCTAAATGCCAGAATGGGATATAGGGGTATAAGGCATTCCTGTAGGCAGAGTGGCACATAGGGGGTCAAAAGGCATACCATGGGGCACAGTGGCATATAGAGGGTTAAAAGGCATATCATGGGCCACAGTGCCATATTGGTGTGGCAAGCCTGGGGGCAGATGTGCGTAACTGGGGGACAGGTTGGAAAATACAAGAAATAAAAACAAAAAATATATATTTTTCTCAATCATAGCTTTTATTAAAAAAAATAGTTTACATGAATTAACATTTACTGGTAAAACTTTTTTCCTTTAGGGTCGTCTTATATTCAGGCTTTTTCTTTTTTTCCTAAGTTAATATTCAGATTTTGGGGGGTCGTCTTATAATCAGGGTCGTCTTATAATCGAGCAAATACGGTATATATATATTTATTTATTTTTTTAATCTGCTTATGTTCCGTCGGGTTTACCCACTTGGCATGTCTGGTATATGTGCTGCGCAGAGCCATTTTCTAGCTGGCAACTCCAATCTGCATGTTTCGGATGAAGTGTATGTGAAGGCCGGTCTCCTGAAGGGAGAACAATGTTTCGCGTGCGCGTGTTCCTCCCATGGCGGCTGGAAATCCGATGCTGCAATTTGCCTGTTTAGAGAGGGGATTTCATCGGCCTATTTCATGAACATCAATTAACTTTGCCTTAAAGAGATCTGTCGCTTTTCCCAAATCCCAACCTGTACAATTCTAAATACTGAATATCTGTGATTACTTATTGAAATAAGCTATTTATTTATATGTACAGTATATACAGAAATGTGCAAAGGTTTTAGCCAGGTGTGAAAAAATGCTGAAACGGAATGCTTTTGAAAATAGCTTATATTTATCATTTAACAAAAATTAAGTGGGTGAACAGAAGAAAAATCTAAATCAAAATTTGGCGTGAACAGCCTTTGCCCTCAAAACGGCATCAGTTATTCTAGGTACGCTCACAGAAAGGTTGTTCCAAACATCTCTTGTGGATTTAGGCAGCTTCAGTTGCTTCCCTCTCTTCATGTAATCTCAGACAGACTGGAAGATGTTGAGATCATGGCTCTGTGGAGGTTATGCCATCACTTCCAGGACACCTTGTTCTTCTCTACTTCTTCTGTTAAGATAGTTTTTAATGACTTTGGGTGGGTTCGACGTTGTGCTGCAGATTAAATTTGGTGCCCATCAGGGTACCACTGTTTTCTGCCAATGCTGAGCTGATGGCGCTGCTGGACATTGTCCGATTACATGTGTCAGCTGCACTAAGATTCCTTGGCCGACCAATCCGTCTACTGTCCTCAACGTTGCGCGTTTCTTTGTGCATCTTAAAAAGAGCTTGGACAGAACATTTGGCACCCCCTGTCTGCCTGGGAGTGACCTGGCTGATGCCTTATTGCTCAGTCTTGGTCACAGTGTATGACTTTAGACATTACACTCCTCAGCAACCTCACCTTGTGAGTTCCTCACCCAGTCTTATTCCTCACTCCAGCGCCTGTTTGGTATAATTGTTTAATCGTACACCTTAGGGTGGTCACACCAAATACCGATTTGCTTTTTGTTATATGATAAAAATAAACAATTAAATATGTTCTATTTTTACACACCTGCCTAAAATGTTTGTGCTTTACTGTATATATAGACACTATGTATCTATCTGTACATGCATACAATGGGGAAACTGTATATCATTTTATCATTTGCCTTAAGCTAAGCATTTTAAATAGGGTAACCTATCGAGATAAGAAATATGTGCTTTTCATCATCAGGATAGCTTTGTCCGAAATGTCTTTTTACACTGAAGGGGGCATACCAAGACATTTTGGGCAATGCTATGCTTCCAACTTTGTGGGAACAGTTTGAGGAAGACCCTTATCTATCCCAACATGACTGCCCCCCAGCGCACAAAGCAAGCTCCATAAAGATATGGTTGGATGAGTTTGGTGCAGAAGAATTTGACCGGCCGCACAGAGCTCCGACCTCAACCCCATTGAACACCTTTGGGATGAATTGGAATGGAGATGGTGAGCCGGGCGTCTCGTCCAACATCAGTGCCTGACCTCACAAACGCTCTACTGGATGAATGGGCAAAAATCCCACATAAAACTCTCTCAAATCTTGTGGAAAGAGTAGAAGCTGTTACAGCTTCAAAGGGGGACCAACTTCATATTAATGTTCATGTATTTAGAATGCAAGATCATAAAGTGTTGGTGTAATGGTCAGGCTTCCCAATACTTTTGTCCATATAGTGTACATCGTCATAGTCTTCTGGTTATTAGGTGTATAAAATAAGCTTGATAACTCGGAAAGAATTGCAGTCACGTAAGTAATTCCTTATTAAGGGTCCCCCAAGGGGAATCGTCTGCTTCTGAATGTAATTCGCCGACTCCCTCGCAATGCCTCAATTAAAGGATGTGTCATATTTCTGTCTTCCCGGCCACTGTTTTATACACTTTTATGAAGTAATAATCTTTTACAACTTCCTTGCTTAACATCGAGCTCATTTTTATAGCTCTGGGTGCCCTAAAATATCAAAAGACAAATACGAGTTTATGAGGAATTCTTTGCCGGAGAAAATGTGCCGAAAGAAGGAGTTTGCACAGCAAATTGTCGGAGAAGATTTATTTGAATGATGTAAATTATGATTTCGCATCATCGCGGTTTGGCTGCGGTTTCTAATCTCAGGCAGAAATTGTCTGTCGTTGCGTACGGGGATTTGCGCAGGCAGCCCACCGCAAGGAGATGCGTTTGGCCGAACATGTCTCCACGGCACAAAAGAGCTGGGCTAGACTGGGCAAACGGGGAGACCATGAATATTTAAAGATGGAAATAGCTTTATGTGACTTTCCAATGTGTTACCAGGGTGAAGGGTCAGTTCCATTTAACAGAGCACTCTGACTCTAAACTCCAGAGTTAATATGGGCAGTCATTGGCGAGATCTCCGCTTACATTCATGTTTTAGGACAGAGTTGGGTTTGTGAAAACGTGTGTGTTTGGTTATCCTAAAACAGCCTGAAGAGCAATGATGCAACATCCCTTCTCCCGTCTTTCAAGCTGACCGCTAACATTGTTCCACAAACCTAAACAATATGCTCTTTCCCTATTCCCTTCTTTTCTGCTCACAAATAGCTTGTAATTGAAATAAGTATCCAGTAAAACACAACGGCCCCCAACTTGTTTACATGATAGAATAGGGGACAGCAATACTTGGTACGCACATCTGTTTGCCACTAGCGGATGAGCTCCCGGCTCTATTTTATATATATATATATATATATATATATATATATATATATATATATATATATATATATATATATATATATATATATATATATTATAATATAAAAAAAAATGTAAACAAAAATGCTTCACAGCTTAATATACCTATTTCTGTTTATACATTTTTTATTATTATTATTACATGGAAAAACCTGCATTTACCCCCCCCCCCTTCATTTCAGTGTAATTCTCTGTGTATTATGTTAGAATTGTAGCATGGCACCCATGTTTCCTATGGAAAGTATAAAAAGTTATTTTATTAAAGGGCCAGTTATGCACCCTGTTGTAAAACTCTGATCGTGCGCCTCCCGCACACGGGCCAGTGGTATTCCCCCTAATGTCTGGATGCCGCTGACACTTAACCAAATCCCATGGCCAAGTTATGGAAAGATGAGGAACTTGGCAGCTACGCGGTATACTAGAAACACCCCAGAGCCGGGGAGATCGCAGGGACTGTTATTTATAGTAGTAGAAAAATTATGCATGATCAGTCCTTATCAGAAATAAGGAAACAAAGTAAGGATCCTGTCGAATGATTGGGTTCCCAAGATGTTTCTGAGGTCCAGGCTTCTTATGTGTAACGAAATATATGGTATTCTCTATTAAACAATCAGCCAAAGCAGATTACATTAAAAGCCAATGACGCTTTTTAAATAGACTGTAACTTAATGTTTGAAGTTGCATAATCCAGAATGTCTCATGGAGAATGCTCAACCATAGCCATGTTTTGTGCCTTGTTCCATACCATGGGACGCATTGGTAGAACGTTCAATCTCCGCATTCACTTATGAGTGCACACGGGCATCTACGTGAAACTGCTGTCAACCAGGAGAAGGCCCTGCAAAGTACCCCATAGGAGAAGTCCAAAGGATCAATACCCATCGGGTTGTTGGCATTAAACTCGGGCGTACAGATACTTGGGACAGTATCTAGTGCCCCAGTGGTGGCATTTTATTTGCCACGGTGTAAAAGCTTGCAGACTCATTGATAACGTGCGACTCCGCGGAAGGTCCGCATCTCTCCGACGCCCAGTAGATGACTACAGAACAGCGACTTGCGGATAGGGCTGCAGAAATTTGTGGCTTGCCGTTATAGTCTGTGTTCACGAGAAGATTTTCTCTAAAGCTGAGGGGAATGTTTTTATTGGCCAACTTTTCCAAGCTTCATGTTAAGTTTGCATAACTTAATACCGTCAGTTGTTATGCCAGATATTTTCTGGCAATGAAAGTACAACATATGGCATATTTTTAATAGACGGTGCTATTTCTTGAGTAAGGATTGATGCAGTGTATCTATGCTCATAGCACTACGTAGTAATCGCGTGTTTTTAATCATTTGGTTTTTCTAGTGGCCGGTATAGGTGACACCCAATCATGTAACGGTTATTATTTTCATACGTATGTACCTGTGTAAAAACTATTTAGAATATAATAGAAAATTATAAAATAAAATGGCTATATAGCTGGGTAGAGCCAAAGAGAATATGACGCCTTTAGTTGAAGCCTCTTTCAATGGATCAAAGTGAGAAAAGATATGGACGCCCCTAAGATTTTGGGATCTCTGAGGTCTCTTCAGATGGAATGAGGACCTCTAAACAAGGCAATCCCCACCTTAAAGAACCAGTCAACCTGTAAAATAGCAATGACCACGAATAATGATCACGAATAATGTTATTATCACGCCATAGAAATAGATGCAACCGGGGGATATGCATGAGATTCTTTCATTTTGTTCTATTTTTTTAAAAAAGCGTAAACATTTGGAGTTCCTTATGCTTTGCTTGTCCTCTTAGGCAAAGAAACAGCATATCCCTTACCGGAACAGCAAGCTCACGCGTCTACTGAAGGATTCGCTGGGTGGGAATTGTCGCACCATCATGATCGCAGCCGTTAGTCCGTCTTCAGCATCATACGATGATACTTACAATACTCTCAAATACGCCAACCGAGCAAAGGATATCAAATCTTCAGTAAGTAGTAATATCCAATTGTCTCGAATGCCTTCATATCTTAAATTAATCTTATGTTTTCAGCTAATTTAATACTTAATTTCCTTAAAGTCAGGGATCCCGCTTTAATGAACGATTCTTGTGTAGAATGCGGTCTTATGACCGTAGCAACCATGAAATGTATTAATGACATGGAATCCTGTGTTCTTGTATTTCCGTGTTTTCTGTTAGAGGCTTCTGGAGCTCTGCACTAGAAGCCCTAATATGAACTATGAATGGCAATTGTGATTTGTTTTAATTATAAATTAACAAGCTATATTCTTCCGTTTTAACAGGTAAAGAGTAACGTGGTTAGTTTGGACAGCCACATCAGTCAATATGTCAAGATCTGTGAGCAGCAAAAGAAAGAGGTACGGTCACCCCCATGCCAAAACACGTCTTTTGTTCTGTGCGGATTGTGCGGGTGAATCTATGGTCTTGGCAATGGAGTGGCAAAACTTTAAATCTTAGGTCTTTGTAGACACCTTGTATTGGGTATTAACACAGTAATAATTATAGTATAGTAGTTATATCTTGGTCCTGTGAACTGTGCATTTTGCTGTAGAGGGCATTTTAAGTAACGCTCTTCGTGATTCTCGAAAGATAAATGACCGATATTGAGTTACCGTGGGTCAGGGGAATAACCAACCAACTCATATCAACGAGCCGTACTTTCTAAAAGCCAATGGGCCGGTGCAAATGGTTCATCTCCAGGGACATAGAAGGCTGTTGACTCCTGGGAAGTTTATTTAATTGTTTTTTTTTTTAATTTCAGATTGCCATGTTAAAAGAAAAGCTAAAAGCTTACGAAGACACAAAGATCTCTGCATCTGACCAATACAAGCAGAATATGTTACTTCAATCAAGCCAGCAACAGTCTGAAATTACAAGGTGATTATATATATATATAATATACACACATATATATATTATACACACACACACTGTCCACCCACCCACCTCTGGCTGTTGGAGAGTCTGCACCTGCTTACAGGTTTTATAACTTCTGTGGCTCAATACAGTGTGAGCTTTAATAGTTAATAAGGATTCCCCCTTTAACACAGTGCTGCTGAGGTGGGCGATAAAAAGTTATTTGCTGGCACAACATGCCAGGATCACAAAGAGCCGGAGAATTTCTCTATTAATATTTAAAGATCGCCGCATCACCAGCCACGTCATGGGGTTTGCACTGCGATTTACAGTCTACGACATGCAACTTTCATTAAAACCTACTGCTGCACGTAAGCACGGCGGCACAGCTGGGGTCTGAGCTGTTTCTCCGCGTCCCCAGGCTTCAGCCGAACGCTGTTCGTTGCCTGTTTTCACTCTGGTTTGGAAAACACTGCAAAAGCTCAAAAAACACTTTGAGGACAAAAAGGAAAACATTGGTTTGAATTAACTCGCCCTTTTCTTGTTCTTTACAATAACATTGTTTCATCTGGGCGAAGACTACTTACAATAAATGCATTTTGTTGGGCAAGGTTGACTTCATTGCAGCCCTGCTGAATTCCTATCAAAAAGGGCTGATCACATTGTTAATAGAGATCAAAAGAACCAGTACTGTCTCCTGATTTTCTTTTTTAGGTCTCCAAACTTATTTCATACGTAAATCCCGTTTTGTTTTTGGTATCTATGTATTTTGTCATCCTTTGTTTTGCCCCTACCCATCATCTCTGTATGGCATGCCTGGGTGCTTTTATCCACAGATGTGCTTGAGAATCAGGAGAATTGTACATTCTGGTTTATCAGGTTTTTTTTTTCTTGTAGATGTCGAGAGACTCTTGTGTCTCTGTTTACAAACAGAGGAGAAATAAGAGCCGAGTACCTCAACTTGGAACTGCGTCTGAAAGAAAACGAACTTAAAACGTTTTACCAGAAGCAACACCACGAACAAATTCAAATGATTAGCTCCCTGGAGAAGACGGTAAAGGTGAGTTATTCAGAGTATAATGTCATGATAAAATTCTGGCTCTTCAGTGTGCCAAGATCTGCATATTGTGTAAAAATTAAAAAATGTCAAAAGGCTTAACTAGATTAAATGCCATATGGCCTTAACTTCTAGTATCTCTTATCTAGTGGAAAACTGGTGTGTAATATATAATTGTTTATTTGACTTTATGACCTCAAAATATTTTGATGGCACTTCCTTTACCTTTTACTGTGTTTTACCATCAGAGAAATATCTTATTTCTTTAGAAATGATGGGAAAACCACCCAATGACAGATTTGTGAACTTTTATGGAATGTTCACAACCATGACTTAAAGCGCATGGTTACAATATGTAACCATGTAAAAAATGATACCCAAGTTTAGCCTAGCAGCTGTGTCCCGTGTTTTTTAATTGACTTTGCTATAGAAACAGTATGTAAGTGGCAACAAACTAGGAAGCAAATGAGAAATATGTCAGAAGGAATCCACTGGAAACAAGGTTCCACAGGTTGGTTGGTGATCTATGGTGTAGGATATAGAAGCACAGTAGATATTTTATGTGCCAAATTGTTGGAAAAGTAGCGGAGGATACTGGATGTTCTTCTGGGCATGCTCCTCACCAAGTATGTCCAATGGATTCTGTGTTTCAGGCCACTGGTAAGCGAGATCACAGGCTACAGGTTCTCAAAAATCAAAATGTGCTCATTCAGAAGAGAAAGGAGGAGGAGATGAAGCGTTTTGAAGAGAACACAAACTGGCTTAACCGCATGGAAAACGAAATGCGACTGTTGGGTCAGGAAAACAAGATGCCAGAGGTACTTCCTTAAAGCTCGTTTTGTGTTCTAGGTTTCCTTAAACCATTACCATTCTTGATTAGAAAATGGAACCTTTTTCTTGTACATTCTGTATGAACTATTTAGGTAGTTTAGCTGTACTCAATTGTATTTTTCATCTGCTAACTATGTATACCTCTACATTTACCTATTTTTACACTGGATCAAATCCTCTCTTTGGCAGCATTGGTTCTCCAACAAGCCAAGTACCCTCAAGGTCATGGGTGCCTCCAGCACATGACCTATTTGTAAATGTTTCATACCAATTGTCATGGTCATAAAATGTGCTTTGTAACACAGTAACTCCTGGTCATCTAAAACCGTCATCTAAAGTCAAAATTATAGTGAATAGCAGACCATAAAAAATACGCATCAACGTGAAAACTGTCATTCCCCGTTTAGAATTCTCTTTGAGGGCAGAGCTCTTGTTATAAGAAGTTAATTAGTTATTTCCTATGTAGAGGTGTTCCAAATAAATTAAAATATTTCCGTCGTGGCACTCCTATACTCCTTGATAATATGAAAAACTATAATTCTCTTATTATTGTCACCTCTCGACAATCCAATAGGTGACGTTTTGTACTTAACAGTGGCTGGCGTCGGCCAGAACATGAAAAGGAGATCTTATTTCATGGTTAAGCAAAGAAAACTGCAGTGTTGAAGTTTAAACTTGTATATAGGGCAGCTAGCCCCCTGGTGATCCCAAGCAATGAGCCAGTCACTATTAGTTTATGTACGTTTAGCTTTATTTATGCATTTCATCTTTTTGGCAAAACCATCTACAGATGGAAAATTTTGTTTGGCGTTTTCGTCTTGCCCTTCTGATGTTTCTATTTTTATGTTAATTTCCAGCGCTACTAAACTCTTCACAGATTTCAATTGTTAATAATTCATAACACTCTCTTGCAAAGTAGCCATGATCCTTTTCTATAAATAGCTCCTGTGACATTTTCGTTAATAATTTATCCGTAGCAGTAGTTAATTTTAAAGGCCTAGAAGTAGTCGGGTATTTTATAATCTCTCCATGATGTACGTCCGCGGAAGATGATGAATGCGTTGCTTGCATCTGTATAGAAAAAAATAACATAGTCCGTGGTTTATGAATTTATTTCTCTTCTCCCAGGAGCTTGGCAGAGAACTGCAGTGTTACCACTTAAAGTTAGAAGTCAAGGATTTGAGGGCACAGATCGATCACATGACTCGACTGGTAGCGCTTCACGAGCGAGAGAATCGCTACAATGAAAAGTAGGTGTATATTGAGATATTACCTTTTTACAGCTTTTTTTGTTTTATTTGCAAATGGGTTCCTCCGCAATACTTACTCTCTCGGCTTCCACCTTTTGTTACCGGAAGCCTAGTGAGGCGGAATAAATGGGATAGTACATATGTGCACATGCATTGGAAGCCCATGTATGAAGAGTAAAGGAGTTAGCCATAGCATGCCGCACACTGACCCAGATTTGCTTTCCAGAAAGGGATGGAGTACTAAAGCCGTGCCCGGTCTGTCCTTTGGCACACATACAGCCCAGCCTAAATTGTGCACATGCTTCAGCATCCTTGGGTATCGGGGTTCTGTATTAAATGCAACACCCCATCTTAGTACCTGGGCTGCCTGGAAAAGTGTTCTAGAATTAGACATAGATGAGAAGCTACCACGCTTGTGTCACATGGCAGGCGTTCCCTGGACGATTCGGAAGATGGCAACGCTTATTACAGAATGAGTCCCAAAAATGATCCCCAAAAATATTAAGTTTGGGGAATTCAAAAGTTGATGTTTAGGACACTGAGTTTAGTTCCAAAAGTGATGAAGCAGATCATCATCTTTAAATATAAAATACACTTAAGGCACACAGTAGGCATAGCATTACTAATTTAATGTATGAAATCGTGAATGTAGACTTCCCAAGCGGGAGTTGACCAGTCATTAATGTTTAGTCATTTTGCATGAAATATTATATTTGCTGTCATCCTTGTTATATTTATTTTATTCTGTCTGCATAGACTAGCTAACACTTGGCCGCTACTAATTAATTATAATACGATTGACTGGAAACATCTTGCGATGCTACATTTTAACAGTGCTTTGTTACATAAAGTTTTGGCTACATTAGTCATGGTCTGCGCTCCCCTTACTTTGTAGAGCATATTATTCGTAGTAACCAATTTCTGCCAGTTCAAATTAATGCCGCGAGGCCACTTTTTCTTCTGGAGGTCATGCTAGGAACGCTCAACCTTTTTCTTAAACAGCTCATAAATATTTAACCTCTTTCCCTCATACATAATACGTTCTTTCCAGTGTAATAGAATTGTACGTCAGAAGTCAATGATGTAAACTCCAATGTTCTTTCTTCTGTCTCAGGTTATTAAATGCTCTTTTGCCGTCTTTGCGAAAACAGTATTTAATATTAAATCAGGCGGGCCTAGCAGACGCAAGCGTAGAGGCCGAGTATCAAGAAATCGAGCACTTGGTTCACAGAGAGAAAGCCGTGGTCTGGGCAGACCAGACAATTCTAGAAGACCCAGGCAGACCGGATGCTCCAGAAATAACCACCATTGTATCCTTCCCCACCTTGATGCGCAACCAAGCAACTACATGCCGTAAGTGACCCTTCTCTTTGTAACACAATCAGGAGGGAAATGAAGATGAATTTTCCCCAAAATTCTACGTTTACAGTTCTGTACATTAAACAAACCCACTGGTCCAGCCTTTGTATGGGTGGGTGATGGAGAAAATAGAGTGCTTCAGGACAGGAGATGGATTAATAAAACCCAAATCTGCCACGAGCTGCAGCCTACTCTCAGCCTCCATGAGGTTTATTATTAAAGAAATATCTTTGAAGCCATAACACAGGTTGACAAAAAAAAGCCCAATCTATAGGCAGTTTTATGTAATTTGCTTACATTTAAACCGGTTCTGAACAAAGGTGCTACCGTTTGTATTGGTAACTAAACAGTTACAATGTTGAGAGTAAGCAATCTATCTCAACTATTTGGGGCACTAAGATGCTCAATGTTCACGGAAATGAGTCATTACTAGAAAATAGATGTCTCGCTTATCATGAAGATATATAAAATTATTGCGAACGTTTAATTAACACATAAGCAGCGGGTTATACTTTCAAAGATAATCTAATTTTTAATAACTTGATAATACTTTAAAATATTTTTTATAGCATCGTACAATCATTTAAAAAACCACTTAAAATATTAGCAGTTGTCACGTTTGTGTTAAAGTCCAGTAGAGCCTTGGAGTGCTAAAAACCCAACGCGTTTTGGCTTCTAGGCTTCTCGAAAGCCTATCTCAGACTATATTTGTGTCATATGTTGAAATATTTGGATTTTCCCTTCTTTTTCTCCTTTTGTTTTCTTCCCTGGCTTCTTATTCCATTCCTTCTCCCTTAAGGTCTGTATGCTACAAACGTGAAGAAGCCTTGTAGTCCAAACGCGTTGGGTGTTTTTAGCACTCCAAGGTTATCTTGGACTTTAACACAAATGTGACAACTGCTAATATTTTAAGTGGTTTTAAAACTTACTGTACAATGCCATAAAAAGTGGAAGTATTAATATGTTAAAATTGTACATTTTCTTTGAGATTATAAACCATTCTTTTGCGGGTGTTAATTCTCATAGAGCTTCTTCTTTCTCTGCTTTTCTTTTTTATTTTCCTTCGCTCTTCTTCTTTCCCTGTTAACTATTGGCACAGACCTACACCACGTGCTCGCCTATCATGAAGGTTTACTCTTAAATACCACAAACAAATTCTAGATACAAAAAAACATTTAGACTAAGTGTGAAATCAAACTTTCCCTTTTTAAAGATTCTTATGTTTCAATTGTTTTTGCTTGCGTTTGTGTGACCAGTTCCGTTATTAAATACATTATTATTTACTGCTGTGGGTTTCCCTTTCCTTTATTTTTGTAGGAGTGGAGGCATCCCGGGTACTGGGAGAGATAAATGCACAGAGTGAAATCACAATGGATGCTAAGCCCTTTGTAGCAGATCAAAGTAAGTTCATCCTTCACACATTCCCTTCATCTCCCCATTCTTAATGTAATTCTGCTGATTTACAAAATAAAATTATAAATCACGATCCGCTTTTCTCCTGCGTGGTCCCGACTTACGTTCTCGGATGTATTCAGATTGGCTGCTGATTGTTTTAAGCCGTTTGCCATATGTCTTGGTATTCAACCATGGATAGGTCCTTTTGTCTTTACGTTTATCTCTTTATTAAACCCTGCTGTGTCTTGTTTGCAGTACCCCTTGCTGACGTAAAAGACCAAGTAAGAAAGTTCAGTGAAATAATACCGTATTTGCTCATTTATAAGACAATGATTCCCCCCCCACCAGAAAAGGAAAAAAAAAAGAAAATGCTTGAATATGGTGACCCTATTGGGGTAAAAAAATTCCAAACTACTGTTTTTGCATGAGGGAGCATGAGTGAGGGAGCTGCGGATCTGAGGTCCAAATAGAAGGCAACCTGGATTATAACACAAGGTCGCTTTTTCAGATTTTTTTAAAATTATTTTTTGGGGAAAACAATCTTATAATTGAGCAAATACACATTTGATTTTCATTATCTGTTTTCATGTAATAGATGATGGCAAAATATAAAGAGATTAATGCAGTTGACTCGATAGACCTTCTCACTAACTATCACATAGACGGTCCCATTTGAAAAGTATAATATGTAATAGATCACTCAGATGTGTGAAAACCTTCCTTATGTGCCCTAAAAAATGAGGCTCGCTTTATTGGGCCAATAAAACTATACATATAAAAACTGGAAAAGCACATAGTTTGGCTGCAGAAATGTGTACAATTACACGTAAACCTTTTTAACATCGAACATCTATGTTTGCAAAGAAGAAGAGACCAGCTCAAGCAGTGAAGGACCACTTCTTAATACCCTGTCCTGCACACTTGGGAGAGTAACAACTCTTGAACACTATTACAGAGGACACCTCACCATCGGCATACGGGTGTAATGCTGCCCACAAGGCTCCCCAGAACCAAAATGTAAGGGTTATTTCCTCCAGATGTACATTTTGGCCTTTGGGGGGTACTTTTCGGTTGGTAGGCACACGTGAGCAAGGAGGTCCGGATCTGGACTTGCCATTAAACTTACCGAAAACCCCGAGAGGTACCCAGAGGAAAAATTACATACAAAGGAGTATGAGGACTAGTTTAAGAAGGTACAAGATCTTTGAAGTTTGTCAGCAACGCAAAAAAGTTTCCCACGTGATAAATCCACTTTAAAACTCGTAAAAATTCTGACTCCGCAAGTTGTTTGCATGTCATATAAAAAAAAAAAATAGTAATGGTGGAATGTGATGGGGTCTTTACTAGCCCAAGTACAGAGCTTAAAATCAGGATTATGGATAGATTAAGAAAACATTATGTTTCATATTTATATCGTATTGTAAGGAGTGGAAAAACTTACACCCCCATCCCCCATCGGCCTTTCCAAATTTCCTAACAATGGACAAATATTACGATTTATTTAGACCTTTTTGGTGAGGGGACTCTTGTTTCATAATCCATTCAAGATGTGGGAACGGAAGCGGGGCTTTTCACGGAAATTACAAGACACCGGCCACCTGTTAAACGGCGGCCATTATTCCATATTTACAGATCCATATTTTATATCCAGGATAATTGCTGGGATTTCACTTGTCAACAAACGCACCGAGGTTCATTTCTTGGCTACTTTCTCCCAACCCTTTCAGTCTATATCTGGCGACAAACACGATTTCAGTAATGAATGAATTCCCCCATGGCTGTCTTTTTTTCATTTTTTTTTTATTTTTTTTTACTTTTTAGTGTAATTGGTAGGAACCTAGATTGGTATTTTTTTAGAACTACATTTTATTGACTGCCCATAGGATTTCTGCACCAGCAATGTGTGCTCAATTAAGAGTTATAATAGTTATTTTACAGGGAATAGAGTAGTTGTGTTTTGGTTTTGGTTTTTCTTTTTTTTTTTTTTTTTTTTTTTTTTTTTAATCAAAGCCAAATATTTTATGTGACGGTTTTATTGAAAACACAGAAAAACTGCAAATGATTACAGAACTCATGTTTTAATAGCAAAATACCGAGAATTAGTCTGCCTCAAAATGTTAAAATGTCATCTTTTGACATATTTTAACAAGCCTAAATTCTCTATTGAACAATTGCTTGTGTTTTTCCTTCCCTAATTATTTCGGGAATAGTTTAAAAGTAGAGCGGTGTCTCAAATCGATGGCAAAAGTAGCATCATAATAAGTTTTCTCTCCCTTTATCCTGCAGTTACCAAATATCTGAGAATCCGCTACCAGCAAAAGGGGGCAGTAACTTAACAAATGGGGAGGAATATCCTAATTGTGCAAATCTTGATAAGGGCAACTTAAGGTGGCTGTTCCTATGGTAGATAAAGCTTACATGTTCCTGCATTTGGCAAGTTTCCCACCCCATTATGGCCTGAACCTCGCCGGCGGCCATCTTTGTCAGTGGCACGTTAGATCAACTGGCCATCTTGCTGAAATGGGTATGGCTGGAGGGGTTCATATATTTCTGATAAAGGAACCGTGAAGAGTTCCTTTAAGGACAGACTTAGGAGTGCTCCCTGTATAAGTCTGTGACGTTGAATATATCAGTTGCCAAGCAACAGTTAGTGAGGATGATATGTGCTTGTGTCGGGCGGCCATTTTTATTTTTCAAGGCGTTACTGGAATGTACGGGGAGTCTATTCTTTTCTGTTATCTTTCTGCACGACTACCATGATATATACTCTATTTCTTGTCTGATACATAGTAAAAAAAAAAAGATTGCTAACTGCAATCATCATGCATTATACATTAATGGCACTCACTAATGTTGTACTTTAGCCTCGTAGAACTAATTATGCCTGATGTAGGTGTCGAGTTTCTGTGCAAAATGGTAATTGTTTTCCTATTCATCGAGCGAACCAGCGAGGGAATTTGCTCGTGCGCAACAAAGCATCAGAAACTAATCATTAGAACAAAATGTTTCCCTTAACTTTGCGTTCAGGGTCTATTAAACGTGTAGTTGGACCATTTACGTGCTCGTTTTAGGATTCGGTTCTGGTTAATGAGGTACCTAAAGCGTACATATAGTTTAAGCCTAGCGTATAACTAGTATAGCTATAGAATCTACTGCCGTTATACGAGTAATGCAGAATAATGCTGAACTAGCAACGTTCTTTTATTGTATAATCCATATTGGAGTCCATTTAGCACAAACACTATTGTGTTCTACTGCTTGTCTCCTGTCCTGGCTAGTTTTCTTTCTCCCTCGCCCACCTCTGCTAATACTAGGAAGGGTAAGCGGGGAGCATACTAAAGTACAATTCCTGCAAATGGTGAAATCTACACTTCAGTTGAAATCAATGGGAGTAGCAGCAGCCAATCACACACTTACTGCTTCAGCTTCCACGTTCAGTTAGTGTATATGAGATTGGCTGCCGCTATTCTAATACAGGAAGCATACTTCAGTACACTTCCTGCTTTCAGTAGTGATGGGAAAGTGAGAATTTACAAGGTGACGCACGCACCTGTTTACACGCTGTTATGAGTAATTCAGGGCTAGAGTGTTCCATTTTAATATGGGAATAAACTCGCACTGTAAGGACATGGGCCATGTGTATTCTGGAATACCAAGTAACAAGATTTGGGGATAATTTAGATACAGACAGCAGAGGATTGTTCTCCATTCAAGTTATAGACCACATAGCTGGTCAAGAATGAAGAATTGGTCTGACTTTGGTATAACCTCTCATATGTTATAAGGATTTATTTATAAAACCTTTTTTTTTTTTTTTTTTTTTAGTAACCATACGGTAAACAAATTTTACGCTGAACCAGCTTATTTTTTATTTTTTTATTTTTTTTAAATAGCAGAACTTTTTAGGACCCGTGGCTACCTTCAGCCTCGGAATGAGACCAGCTAATAGTTTCTGTAGACGCTGCACGGATGGTTTGAAAGATTTTCCAATTGATCCTCATTTGCTCTTCGTAAACTTACTTTTACAAACCGAATACTTTTATCAATATGGTGCTCTCGTAGTCGTTGCGAGAAATAGATTTATGGACCTAATATTTATTTAGTTGCGCAAATGTAGGTTACCACAGAGACCACGGGCTTCACGATCACCCACTCTGCTCGTTACTGACATTATAGACGGGTAGCCATAGTTACTCAAGGCAGGTTTCGTATCCAACAGATATACTGCACGTATGACTAATACTTGGCATGTGACAGTATGTGATTAATGGCCTTTGCTACTAAATTATTGGTGGCATTTTATATTCAGATCATAAAAAAAATATTCATAAATTAGGGATTTGATCGAATTGTCATTCGGCGTTCTAGCCTAGTAATGCTCCGTTATAAACCACGTATTTTACAAACCTAGAACGGGCTAAGTGTCTGAAATTGTAATATATTACAATTATATTACTGATATAATTATATTATTATATTAAAGTGTAGGAATGGGTCTGCAAAAGTTACTTGGTAAATTCTCTCTGAAATATCACCTTAAACGCTGTACAAAAAGGTAATATTAAACACTCGTAAATTTATAGTAAATGTCTTTCGCATGTCAGGGAGCCGCTTTACTGAAGCCGTGCGGTCTGTTTTTGATAATATTTTAGTAGCGCTTAATGATTTATTGCCTGTTAACTGAATGTCATTCTCTTTGTGTTTTACCTTTCTACAGAAGTTTAAAATCTAAGCTCATTCATTGCATTTACTTGCCGGGTAATTTCTGGAAAGTATCTCACATTTTATAGATTAGGTTTGACTCGATTTTAAAGTTTTTAAAGATTTTATACATTTCTACGTGTTTTATATCACATTTTGAAAGTGAAAGTGCATAAACTGGTAAAAGTTGAACAATGAAGCTTTCATTCATTGTCTTCTACGTGGTTCTGGCTTTTTAGGTTTCCTTTGCTTTGGCAGAGGTCATAGTTTGGAATACACTGCTACATATGTGCCCACGGTACCAAAGGCTAAGGAACCAGCAGTACCGTCCTTAAGCAGGGGACATAGGTGTGATCCAGCCTAGCGCCCCAGACCTACTTCTTCTTCCTCATGCTGCTTGTCTTTTTTTTTGTGTGTGTAGTCCGGAGGGACATGACATCATAACTTGGCGCTTTACCTCCAGTCGCTCAACTTGAGTCAGTGATACTTCAGATAAGTGGCTAAGTCACTAGGAAGATCTCCAAGCCTCCCAACCGGCCCATGGAGCTGCAGCCCACCAGGAAGCCCCCTTGTAAAGCAGGACTTCCTCCTTCCAAACCTACTATATTAGGCCGTGGTTTAGTAGGTTTGGCCAGAATATGCTCCTGGGTACTAGAGCTTCTTTAATACTGTAGTAAAGTTTGATAAGGTACACTTTTATTATATGTCGACCAAAGGGTGGATATTACATGAACCTGACGGGTGCCTTTATACCGCTGAGATTTACAGAATTATAAGTTACTTTCAATAGAACCCTGCCACAAAACCACAACCTCGGTTAATTCATTCGTTAATAACTGCTGCTTGCTTTTTTGACCTTCGACAGCTTGGTCTCTAAGCTATTTCAACAAACTCTGCAGGATCTGTCTGCTGACAAAAGCCACTGGGGTCCCATTCAAACCCAGTTCAGAAAGTGACAGCTTTCTACACGTTTTTATCTTAAATTCGTTTTTGTTTTTATCTCTCGTTCTAGCTCTTACTGTTGCCCTTTCAAAAGAATTTAAAGAAAATGTCCCCCATAATACCTCTGACAATGTTGTTCCTCGCAAAAAGACAAGAAGGAAGTTAATGGAGTCGCCGCTGCCTGCAGGAGGTCTTGAAGTTTCCCAAAACGCCCAACAGAACGATTCAATCAGTGGTGAACTTGCCCCTATTGTGTACACCCCAGAAAGTTGTCATAAGACCAGGGCCATTCTAAAGCAGGTAGCAAAAATCCCGTGTTTACAAGAAAAAAGTGTAATCCGCACAAACTCCACCACTCAGGACCTTGAAAACCAGACAAGGAAAATGACGAAAATACCTAGCCTACAAGAGAAAAGTGAGAGTTCCTCCGCTTTCATGGCTCATGACAAAGAAAGCCAGAACATGGGTTTTACCTTCCATATGACAGCTGGATTGGAACAGAGCGACATGAACTCCACTGTCATCCTTTCTCAAGACGACAGCGAAGTGACTTCTGACTTAAATCCCAAGGGACAATGCAGCGATGTACTACAAAGGTATTTTACCACCAAAGGCGTGGAGCTCGGTTTACTTAAAAGTTGGATGCATTTACTAATTATTGGTTTTCCTTGGCATGCATGGCCAGGATCCTGCATAGGATAGCCAGAAATATTCTTTTTCCCTTTATTTTTGATATTTTGATCTTGTTTACGGAATTTAAATTTTTACATTTTTATATATATATAGTTTGTGGATTTGGAAAGGGTGAGAATGATCGTTTCTAAGTGGTTTAGACGTTTAGGATGTAATTAAAGGAGCAGTCATCGACTGGTTTTTCCTGGTGATCCGCAAAGCACGCCATGTGCCTTTTTGTAGAGTCCAGCAGCATTAGCGGAAGAAATGCTTGTTGGGTTTGTTCCTCCTCGGAGGTTTGTGAATTCACGGCAACCCTGTGTATGTCTCTATAATAGTGGCAGCGGCTTTAAGGCTTAGCCTGGTATTTTTTATTAGAGCTCTATTAGATGTAGGGTTAAATCATTCTTAACAAAATCACTATTTTTATAGTTTGGTATTTATTTTTACAAAGGGAACAAGTTATTTTTTTGTGAACCAGAGTACTTGTTTTGGACTTATATTGCCAAAGCAAACGTCCTACTAGAAAGGAGGGACTATGAAACAGCCATGTCTCTTATTACAGGCTTGGGCTTCCGTCTCTGCTTAGCAAAAATCCTGGAAAATTAAGCGACAAGCCATCCTACATGGCAATGACATCAGCTGCCGAAAGAAAGCGAAAGCTATTAAGGTAAGGCTGTAAATCTCCAACCGTAGAGTCTCGCTGCTGGATTGAATTAGAGATTGGTACTTAGTGCGACGTTTTTACTGAAATCCCATAACATCCTATAAATAACCTGAAATCTGAATCCTATCCGCAAAACAAATACTGTTCATTACAATTAATGGTATTTTCAAACTTTCTTTTGTTCTCTTGGGTAATTTAACAAACCCCCCATACCCATAAATTTAATAATGCTTTAGTTGGATTTATTATTTTGCCATTTTTTTTTCCTTCTTACATTAACGGATATTGTGTGGCTATAACGGTGTATCTGTAGAAATATATGTAACTTTTTTTTCTCAAGCAGCCACAGGCAGCTCCAAATCCGTCCGTTATTAACGTTATTAGCTAACTTTACAGTTTTTTTTTTCTCGTAATACAATATGGATAATGAACCTCCATCACAAGGACAGATTAGCAATTGACTTTTTTTTTTCTAGTTAAATTCTGCCAAATGACCTTCTTGTTATAATTTAAAAATAGTTACCTGCTGCAACTTTGTTTTAGTTCTAGTGCACCTTAAACAAAAACGAAAAAAAACAAAACACTAAGGCGTTAGGATCTCTAACTCATGTGTTATTGCCTTAAAGTCTTGCAGGTAATAACGTTAAGGATGAAAACACCATAGTTCCCGTGGCAAAACGTGTAAAACAGGATCTGCCTTTGGACTACAAGGCATTGAGAGTGCGAAAAACAGCAGGTGAGTACTGCCAAACCCCATCAATGTATTCAATGTCATATATATATATATATATATATATATATATATATATATATATATATATATATATGCACACACACCAGTCATTGTGTGGTCTTTATAGCACAGTGTTTTCAAACTTATGAATGAATCATGGTTAACAGATGACATTGCAAATAATTAAATGTTATAATACTCATCCTTCCTCCCTGCAGGAGCCTCCAAAACAAATGGTGGAGCACAGAGACGTCTACCTAGGAGCATTTCAGAAGGAAGCCTTGTTCATGGAGCAAAGAAGAAACCCTTTTCGTTTTTGGGTCAGACGCAACCTTTTTTACAAAATTCAAAGAAAAAATAACATTGTGACCGGGACTTTGCCGCTTAATCCAGCCTAGATGAAACCCACTTTTGCAGGGTGTTTTTTTTAGTACGTACAAGAAAAGAAGACCAAGAAAATTTTGTTTTTTTGTCTTTTTAAATAATACAAATCTTAGGATAATTGTCATAGCTCCCTATGTTGTGCAGATTTTTGTGATAGAAAATATTATTTGGTGCTAATTTTATTCCCATGACAGTGCTTAGTTATTGCTCTGGAACTTAAACATTGATATTTTACTGAATTTTGGCCATCGAAACTGTACACCTCTAGAGTAGTGCACTTATCCTTTATGACAGTTATTTTCACAATAGTTTAGATGTCCTTCCATTTCCTACGTCATATGGGACAGTACAACCTCAAAAACCCATAGACAATGAGCATTCTGCATCCGTCAGTCATTATAAAACTGTCACCACTCTGGCTTTACCCAGCTCTCTTTGATACAGGAACTAGAAGAACACAAACAAAAGTTTATATCCTAATGAATACACAAATAACTACCTGAAAAGTTAAGTGCACATAGACTAGCGAGACATTCTATTCAGAAAAAAAAAAAACTAAGTAAGATATGGAATCGGCAAGTTACCAAATCCTGACGATCCCTGCCGGACTGTACAGTGTTCTGATGGACACCGGAACTGGACATTCCCAACTCCAAGCATCAAGTCCAGTAATCGTCGAAGCTCCTGTAGGTTGACCTCTTGAGGTGTATCCCGTAAAACTGCACTGACTTTTAAAGTTATACAGCCATATTGAAAACGTTTAATTTCTGGAAATCCTGACATTATTTTTATCTTTATACATTTTGTTTTTACTTGAGTACATTTTTTTTCCATTCATTGGAAATGCACTGCGCTACTTTAGACACAGACTACTCATTCAATCTTTTATTGGCAGACAGTATTTCCCCACACATTGTGGTAATGTAGAAAGCATTAGCAGAGCAGCTGGAAGTCCCAGCACCACATTTAAAGAAAAAAAAAATAAAAAAAAAATCTACAACTTTAAGAGTTTCCTGTAAGCCATGGTTTTTCCTAATGGCTTCTGTGAATGATCATTATGAATGATATTCTAATTTATGTTGTAAATATTTGTTTCCTGTGTATTAATATTTTTTCCATGTGTACTATAAATGTACAAAACAAATTGACCTGTAAATAGTTTGTTTAATGGCTTAAAACGTGTCTTAAATACATTATTTTTATAGTGCGGATTAAAGTAATATGTTTTATTTTCCTTAGTTTCCGTCTTAAATGTTGGCATGCTCAACCGTAGAGCGGATGTACACATTTTCTGAATTACCCGTGAATTTAATTGAGGAGACTTGCGTATACCCATGGAATTTGCTGTCATTCTTTAAAAGCATGTCATGATCTGTTTGCTAACCCACTAAAATTTGCTGTCTAGCCAAAAAGAGAAACCGATAAACATTTAACATTTTATAAAGGCTTCATTAATTTTTGGAAAGGGAGGTTCGCCTTTTCAGATCTAGTTCCTAGTCTGAATCTTCCTTTGTATTTAGAAATAAATTAAAGTAAATGCAGGAATAATAATAAAAAGGGTCTTAAATTAGAAAATCTTAAGTTTTCTAGCATGTAAGAAAAAGCATGGTAGCTTACCGTATATCATTTACTTTAAAAAGTGGAATTTAATTAACAAAAGGGATTTAAGCATAGAGAAAGCAAACTCGTTAAGTATATATGAAAAACCACATGCAATAAAAATACATTAAAAAGATAAGCAAGATATGTCAACTAAAAAAGATTGCGAGGCAATGATCTAATTTGTACAGTTTTCATGTGAAAAGTGCTGGAATGCTTTTATTCGGACTACCTAGTTGTCCGTGGTTACGTGAAACTAGTTTTATCTACTGCCAATTAACTTGATTTCATGATATTACCCATTTAATTTTGACCCGAGGATGATTCAGGAGTTTTTGTGGCACTGCAAGAGCTTGTTATGAATTAATTACATACATCTAAGCAAATGTGAATTGGCATGCAGACCTTTAATATTTGTGAGATAAAAGAAAACAAAAAAGAAACATCCAACTCGGCCAAAAAAATGTGACTGCTTTAATCAAGTACTTAATGTAACGACCATGAATATTACATTTCAAGTACATACATGGACATTGTATTTACTAGCCAACGTGCAAAGCAATTCTACTATTTATTCTGGCATTTACAGGCTGGTGCTTGAACACCTTATGTACGGTTACAATGTATTTAGCGTTATGTAACTCCTTAGGGTCCTCATTGATCAATTGGGTCTTCAAGTGATGGAGATCGGCGACATCTCTGCAAGCGTCTGATACAGTTGGATGACAGCGTTACATCGCTCTACTGATATTTTTTTTTTTTTTGAGAACCCATTCTATTCCCCAGAAAGCCAGGAACATAGAATTTGACGGAAGATAAGAACCATTGGGTTCCGTCCCATCTTACTTAATGTAACAACGCAGACTTTAATCGGTCCACGGTCTCCTCTTAGATTCAGAATGCATATGTCTGTTCCCTCAGTGTTTTAGCCTTTACAAGTTTTGTTTTACATCTGTTACTTAGGCTTTACATCTTTCGGTGTCTTGAATACAAGTCTTTATAATGCCTTTAGTAAAGTCCTTCCACGATATCTTCTGATGCTGAATGGTTTCATTACCCCCTATTAACCCCATATTGAGGCATACTATCATCAACAATAAGCAGAATGCATGGCATCACCCCACTGATCTCTAACCTTAACATATGTCAGGACGTTTACTTAAGTACACTTCAAATAGAGGCAGCTAGGAGACAGGAGGCTGATTTTTAAACACCAATGCCTAAATAATTCATAATGTGTTATTTGCATTGTAATCCATGAAAAACAGGTTCCACTAAACATTGAAAACATAAAAAAAAAAAAAAAGTATTGTGGGGACCCAAATGTTTACTTTTTCACGGGGAATCCTCGCCCCTTTTCAGCAGAACATGCCTGCCACGTGGATAGACTGTAATGCAAGTCAGCCCCAGTCCTTCCCAAAAAGGTCTAACAAAACTCTGCATACTCTCAAAGTACCCTCATTCATTTCAGTGGTGTGAAACTTTCTGCTGCAACTTCTCCTAAAGGTAAGTAGGTTACCTGTTTTTCATTTTACTTCTGGCAGGTTTAATGAATGCCTATTAAAGTATTTAACAAAATACTTCTTTGTTTGGGAGGCTGCTTAGGACACTGACATGTCCCTTTTTAAGTTTGGCACCCATACTACAAACAGTATAGTACATAAAATCCCTACAATTTTCAGCATAAAGCTTTGATATAAGCTTTGTACAAAGGGCTCTGTACAATTTATTGCAAATCGCTAACATTTCCTGGAGCTGAGCTTTGGGGGATTCCAAATCCTGATTTCTTTTTCCGTTGCGTGGTAAATAACAGCGGCTCTGACATGGCTACGCATGGCTGCTTCACACATGAGGGCCTGGCGAGGAATCTTCAGGTGTATTGTCGTTTATCGTTACGGGGTAGAAGCATGGCTAAGTTGGCAAACACATTTCAAACGAGTGGCCAACTTTAGTCTCTGATGTCTTCTTTTTTTCAAGAGCTCAGAATGTTTACTGAGTGTATATTAGGGTTCTACAGCCTTAAAAGTCACAATAACGTATATATAGAGGCCATAGGCATGTTTTGTAAATAGAATACGTGATTTTTGTGTATTCTCTGCTCTTATACAGCGATAGCTATCAACAGGTCACCAAGCAACGTCTATTTAAAATGGTGAGAGATACGCAACTTGCATATTAAATTCCTCTTCAGGTTTAACTAAATGTATTATCTCTGTAATACCTGAGATTTTATGATGTGTAGCCTTACAGAATCATGGAACAGCATTGCAGAATCTGTAAGCTAACGCATGGATCACTCAATAAATAATAACCGAATATAGCTGAATAATAGGTCTATGGTTCGTCCGTGTGATCCGCAATTCAACGAGTGGGTTCACAGACTCTCGGGCTCCTTTTCACCAAGAAAGGTGAAGAGTTTGACCTTAGGTTAACCTCAACGTCTTGCCCATTTCAAATATGCATACAATTATTCATTTCATGACAAAGGCATTTAAATAAATAAAATGGTAGTCTTATTATTTAAAAACATAATGTGAAGGTCTGGCTGGAAAAACCACAGTTCCTTCAATTATTCTTAAGGTTACTCCCAGACAAATCAATCGAAACATCTAATGTTCCCTTACACTGAACTGAAGGTAGCTTTAAATTAGTAAATAATCCCCTGTTCATGTAAAAAAAAAAAATGACTGTTTTATGAAGGGCCAACCCCAGTAAGCTTGTGCTGAGGAGTCCCAAACTGACTTGGAGGTTTCTGGATGACCTCCACCGTAAATGTGTCCTTCAAGATCTCCCAGCAGAAGATTCAGAGGGTAACATCTAAATTTAATCTTACCCAAACTCCACTACAACTCCCAGTTTCATAAACGAACCCCATTGCCACGTTCCTCTATGCCTGCTTTACCGCATGGTAGATCAGTCAACCTGCATGACCTTAGAAAACAACCCATTGAGACTGAAACTTAAAATAACTTGATACAATCTCCCCAAACTCACTGTGACACAATGATGACTAGTTGTTATTTGGAAGAAAAGCTGATGCCTTTGTCTTCCAAGGCTATCCTTTCCATATAAATGCTGATAGAGCCAGAGTCGCCTGGTGATCGCTAGTCCGACCCTGATCATGTTCTCTAAACCTTATATACGCACAGATTGAGAGCCGCATTCATTAAAGGAGTCACATTAGTTCTATCTAATGGTTGAACGGTTGTCTCACCGGTTTCCTTTTGTCATGTTACATACATTTTGCAACTGCAAGGCTAACGTTACAGAATCTTATTAAAAGATGTAAAAGGTTGTTAGTGACGTTAATATGTACAATAAATCTTTGTACAAAGGCCTGGCCTTTCAGTCTTGAAGTGAATTAACTATGAAAATATTCACAAGTACTTGAAGAGAATGCACCAACCAAGGACAGTGCAGATTCATTGGTGAGCCTGGATCACCCGGCTTTCAAGAATATCAGAATTCTAGAAAACATGAAGTACATTTATCGATTTTCACAAAATAATGTGTTTAAAATGGAAAGTTACTTACTTTAAAAAGTCCCTTCACAATATAATGCATAAGAAAATCGGACATTGCCATGTTGCCCGAGGCAAAATGGAGTCTTTAGCTGAAGCTGAATACATTTGATTGGGCCAACGTAGAAAAATATATAAAACAGACCGCCATGTAAAGAGAAGAGACCTCTGACACCGGTACCTGTGAAGTTGTGGGCTCAGGCTACCAGGAGCCAACCCTTGCAGGTAGGAGGACCAGGGACCTGACGTTGGGGTGGCGTTCCCGCTGACATTGCAGAAAACATCCCTATTTAAAGGAGAAATGGGCAGGGAGCAGAGCATGTCAGGACCCCGCTCCCCCAACCCAGACGATTTGGGTGTTGACCTGGAGAAGCGGCGCTTCCCTCAGAGTTGTCCGGGAGAAGCCTATGCTGAGCAGGTATGCTGAAGCCCTAAAAGTGTAAGCAACCACACATCTTTTTCTATGTTGGCCTGATAAAAGGTATCAACTTCAACACCTTAGTGTTACCACTACAAATCTTAAATCCCTCTCTAACCTCTTATAACCCAACCCAGTGTTATGTCTCACAACAAAACCCAAAACATTTTCAGGTTTCTATTTCCTCTTTTTCACTTCTACTAACTCCACCTGCCCAATTTCTGCAGTCTATTTTATCGTCCTTCACCATCTGCTTCACTCTCTGTTTAATGCCTCTGTCCCTAATTCACTTTCCATAATTTATAAATATAATTTATAAAAGGTACTATGAAGCATTTTGTTTAAAAAAAAACAGAACATTGCATACAGCTTCAAAATATGTCTTCAATGTAAATACAGTTCTAGATCTACTAAGTTCTAGATGTTCCATTGAGCATCAATGGAAAGTGCTTAGCGAGTTCCTCGGAACCTACCATGCAGACTCACCGCAGATTGCAAGACACGACGCAGGCGGTATCGTGTTCACTCTCACTCAGCCGTTATTCTGCATGACTGAGTCTGGGTAACGTATGAATGGTGAGTGACAACACAAGGGTAATCCGGAAGTAAGAAACAGGTCATTCCAAATCGGCATTCAACGACACGGGCTGTGAAAATCGTGTGATATTAATCAGGGACCCATTGGCAGATATGTTCTTGAACATAATTACCGTTAATGGCGGAATTTTCGTTATGATTTGATTAAGTATGAATGCTGACTGTTCATACAGTAAGGTTTTTTGGTTATTTTCCTGCGAGAGGGTCCTCATTTTCTGAGATAGATAAATATTTTAGCCCAGCTCTCCTGCAGGCTGTTTTACTAGCTAAATATTTTGGGTGTCCTTAGTTACAGCTCTTGGGGTGCTAGCCTCTGGCTTTCTCTGGAGTACCCTAATGTCAGAGCGTTTGCAAATGCCGTTTCCAATCGTCTCGCTTCTGGATGTGTAATTAAAAAGTTCAGCCAAGGCCACGTTTCTGATGTGAAAAGTCGTCCCTTTTCTCCCGATCTCATTATTGAAGTAGTTTTTTTTTATCAGATTAAACCACATGGATTGCGTTACACCATCATCATATTACAAGGATTGGTTGTCAGTTACTACACCTTAACACACGATAGCTTTCTGTCTAAAACAGACGCTATCCCATTTCTGTCATTGCTAACAGGCTTTTGCTGAGTGTATTTTTAACGCAAAGCTTTTAATAAATCCATATCGCTAGGAATTATTGTACTTGCCTACAAAGAAGTCACATTTAATACAAATGGTTCTGACTTGTGTATACAATGTTATCACGTCGCTCGCGAGCCAGACCCTCTTTACCTAAAGTATCGGTCTGTCTTAATCTGTCTTATTCCAGTCTCGTCATTAAATGTACGGACTGTATGAAGCGCTGCGTACATTGTTGGCGCTATATAAATAAAAGATAATAACAATAATTATGTCAGTGTAATTACCATGCCAGTTGTTTGGTACAATAGCCATTTTTTACTTGATCAGATGTTACTAAACGGGCTGAATATAAGCAGTTTTCCCCCCAAAATCTTTAACTCTTACGCACATTGTAATTTACGTCTTATAGTCAGAATATCCCCATATTTAATATATATTTAATATTTTATACTATTTTATACTATTTAATATATATTAGTGTTATTAAGGGCATGGCCAATATGTATTAATATGTGTCTGTACTTTAATACATGAAGATGTAGAACTACAAATGATCTTTGCACAAGGCCCAGGAGTTCCCTCCGTTATCCGCCCGATAATCTGGCTTTCATGGCAGCCTAGAGAAGAAAGTGGAGTCTGGCTCCACCCACTTCCTGCCCCCTCTACCCCTATCCCAATATCCATATAAAAGAGCGTGCTTCCGGTGGTTCTCCAGTATGTAACTTGAGTTCCAGGTATGTAAATGATGATATAACTGTGATATATGTACAAACTTTAATTGTACTTCATCAGCTCAGAGGAGGGACCCGCCATATCTCCGCCTGTGCTGTCCATGTACATTCATTTAAGTTGGAAAGTATACGTTTTTTTAAGTGTATATTCAAAATATATGCTGCTTTATAAACATTCATAACTTGTTTTGCATGTTATGTTACTCTCAGTCAAAAGAGTAAAGTCACCGCTATGTTTTTAACTCAAGGGGCAGTTGGCCATTTTCCATCTAGGGGTAGGCCGAGCCAAATTGGCAGTAAAATAATACCACAGACGCATATCGCATCCAGTATGCTCAATCTAGAGCTATTCAATGCAAATGACCAACAAGGGGCACATAAAAACACATAAAAGACACACAGAAAGGATCATGCAAGGGTGGAAACACTGCCTAAGGTCCCTAGTGGCTATGTGTGGAATAGCAATTAACACACATTTATGAAAATGGCTAAAAAATCTTTTAATTTTAGCAGCCTAATAGCTAATTGCCTTCACCCTCCTTCCCAGCGCTACCTGATTAACCCTTTAATTTCAATTACATATTATTATACTATAACCTTTTTCTTCACTATTCTACTAAGACTAGTAGATTAACACGGAGTTCTTCTTATTATTTAATGTGTTTACTGCCATTCTAGTGAGACTGATATTAAATACATTTCCCTTACGGTGATTGCGTGGGAGGACAGGAATGTTTTTCAGGATGAGTGGTTTGACTGTTGTGTTTTAACATATAAATAACATTTAAGTATTGGAAAGGAAATCAAAATCTATGACATAACAATGATTTTAGTATACTCCGTGTACCAAATGTAATCTCCCCTTTATTAATCTGTGACGGTCTGGTTTACGCAGACGGAAAACTCGTAACAGTTATTAAATTGTATACTTAAAGCGTCTCTGCCGCCTCTAAAGTTTTAGGCAGTTATCATTATGTTTTAGATAACTTTTTATATATATATATTTTTTTTTAAAGTCGTAAAGGGAATTTCCACCATTTTTTTTATTACTGGTTTCAGATTAAAATACATTTTCAAAAATATTGCCCTGTTTTCTTTTTTAGAACTTTTTTTGTTGTTGTTGTTGCATAATATCTGAGCCAAATCTACTAGATCCTGACTCCTCATACTGTCGGTGGTAAACAATAGAATTGCTCAGTCTTAACCATCCAGCCAGAATTTTTTTTTATAGTATAATCCACTTTTGCACAGTAAATTATAACAGGTTTTGATTGAAAAAGGGTATATTAACTTTAATTCGTCTATTGATAAATAGTGAGAATCTGTAGACAGCATTTCAGTTGTTATGCAGGAGGCACCTCAACAAAAAAAAGAAAAAGTGAAATTAGATTCAGAGACCTCAGCGAACCAAGTCACCGGGTTCAACTGCGGCCACTGAGAGCAGAAACAATGGCACAGAGGTCAAAGGATTTACGAGGAGAGAAGTAATATATTCCAGTGTGGCTCATCTCATTAAGTAGGGATCTTAAATTCTAAAAAAAACAATTAAATTAAATTAAAAAAAAACAAACAGAAAAAAATACAAAAAAAACCTTTTGAATAACCTTTTGTAACACCAAGTCACTTGGTACTTACAGGAGTGTTCTCTAGAGCGAAATCACATCGTTATTGATGTTCTATGCAGTCCCTGTGTGCTTACATTGATAATAAATCCTCATAAAAAATGCAACCCATATTGAAGACTTCACCGGCAGAATCCCGTGACTGCACCGGCAGAATCCCGTGACTGCACCGGGACAATCCCCTGACTGCACCGGCAGAATCCCCTGACTGCACCGGGACAATCCCGTGACTGCACCGGCAGAATCCCCTGACTGCACCGGCAGAATCCCGTGACTGCACCGGGACAATTCCGTGACTGCACCGGCAAAATCCTGTGACTGCAGCGGCAGAAACCCGTGACTGCACCGGCAGAATCCCGTGACTGCATCGGCAGAATCCCGTGACTGCACCTGAATAGGAGCTGCAGCGTGCACCCAGATGTGATGTGACGTTGCTGCACCGACGCAGTACAAAGCTGCACATGTCTCTCTCTATCAGATCACGGCGGTCCACTGCTGCATTGCTAAATCCTAAGTATATGTAATGTACAGGTAACGCTACTACAGCGTCAACCACGACATTCAGAAGATGCCTCATCCCATTCGAACGGACAGGGCATATTTGCCCCAACTGTGCTCCACCTTATTCTGCCTATGCCCTACCCCAAGGCTTGTAACCCCCCAATAAAATTTCTCTGGACGCCCAGGCTGTAGCATAGCACACTTTGTTTATCCTAACGATTAAGAGTACAATAGCTGCATGGCTAATTAACTCTATGTGCAAAGAAAGATGAACTGAGTCGACAGTCAACATCTGGCTTGGTCGCAAACAACTTAACTGACAGACTCGATGACCACCTCAATGGCTGTCAAGTCCATTGTGGAATAAAGAGAGTGTTTGAGACCAGACAAGTTGATGCTTGAGCTGTATTTGTCAAGTACTATTACGTGTATTGAAGTCAATCGAGCTACCTTTAAAACATGACCTCTGTAATTGTATGCATGATGTTTCCTTTAGCGGTAGAACTTCAACACTAAAGCTACTGGGGTTGGGCTGCAGGAGTAGGAGAAGAGACAGAACTTCAACGGGACAGAGGAAGCAAAGACTAGGAGTCTCAATACGTAGAAAAAGGGCAAAAGGCCGTTGTAATTTATAGTAGGCATAGAAGACAAAAAAGGCTACAAGGTGCTCCTACACAATGACCTACCACTATTTTGTTCCAACATTGCCAACCAGGTGATGACAGTGCGGCCCTGGCACCTTAAGGCCAGCGGCTGCCTGATGATGTGGGTGACGGCTTGATATGCACAGAAGCAGGCAATGTTTTTATGCTCGTATCCAGCTACTGGCTCTGGAGCAGCAGATCGGTGAGTGTGTCCAGTGGTCGGCCTGTGTTCCAATATCACTTGTGTATCACCCTATTATTCTCCGTTTAGTACCGTTTAGCCAAATTAAGACATATCCTGAAGGCAAAACACTTTATCAGAATTAACATCATTCTGTACGACATTAGTAGTCAATCAGAAGATATAGGAGAACTTCTCTTTTAAAGAATTGTACATTTATTGTTTCGCTAATAAAACTGGAAATTATGATATGTAACCATCTGAAAGGAAGAAAGATATTAAACCCTAAAGGAAGTGACACAAGCTTTTCAGATTTCATTTTCACCACTAATGATGACCAATGGGGAAATGTGGCCACTACGGGGCTATTCACTACGACTCCCACATCTGTTTTAAGCGAAATGCCGAGGATAATGTAGCAGAACAGATGTGAAATAAGACTTTTATATCTCTGCGCAAACACGGCGGAGGCAATTCATCCAGATTAACTATCTATAAAAGATATAAGCTCTGTTTTAAAGCATCTTATTCACTAAGGTAGTAATAAATTATAAATAATGAAACATGTGCTTATGTAGTAGATTATTTTGCTCCTTGGCTGAAATTATTTTTCTTTGAAATATGACGAATGGCAAGGAAAGCCGAGGAAGGCTTTACAGGCATACAAAAATCTTTCACTAAGTTAGTATGTGAATACAGCTATCCGTGTCTGAACAGGTATCTAGAGCTGTGTTTAGTAAATATCATACCGCCGTTCCAAGAGAGGTGATTTTCACCCGGAGGCATGTTCTGCAAATATAAATATTACATCACTAATCTATGTTTCTTTATTTAACTCTTTGATGGTTTGAAGACATAGCTCCCCGGCTAAGGCAGCTATTAGGCCAAAATATGTGGATAGGACTGCTTGTCAAGCTTCCCCCCCCATTTCCATTCCACTGGCTTCCCTAAAAAAGTCACAATTTAAGCACATGCGTAGCTTTAAGTGAAATCGGCGGATAATTATCAGTGACTTTCCATGGAAATACACAAGCAGAGCATTTACTTAAGGAGAACTGTGACCGCTACGCCTTTCACTAAATGAACTTATTACATTTACTTACACTGATTGTAAAACAAAAAGCACAAGCTAGAATTGGGAATATTTTGGTTTAAAACGTGAGCTGACATTTGTAGCCAAATGCGATAAAGCCAGCGATATCTTATTAGCGATGTGGGCTGACATTACATGGTGTTCCACATGTGATACACACCATATCACACATACAGAGTGGCTGAATGAAGACAGGACTGTCCTGAAGTGTTCAAGAATGTTGCCAGCTATGCTTTCAGTGCCAGAAGTCTTGTAAAGTATATGGAGTTGGCAGACAGCCCTACCATGTTGTCTGAAAACCTGGGTTAAGGGACTAAAGAGTCCTCGAGACGAATAACACTTTATCAATGAATGGAATACCGATTGATCCTCAAGATGCTACGTCTCAGCGCCTCTTTGGTCCAGCATTGTATTATGTTGCTTGTTTAGTTAACACGGATCGGGAAAGATTCCCCCAAACTGTGGTTCCAATTCTCTTAATAATCTGCATCAGTACTTTCTACTCAACCGCAGCTCCAGTAATGTATTCAGCAGGAGAATTACATAAATCATTAATCTTCCTACATTTTAATGTTAAATTTTATTATGATTATTAAAAGAACACACATGCCCTTATCAGCCAGCTCATTATGAATACAGCAGATCAAACGTTCCCCCCCCCCAAGGAAACTTTCCTTGGCGTTCTTTTAATTCTGGCTCGACCCCAAAAAAATGTTTTGTCGGAACAGCCGCATCAATACGTCAGATGTCGGCAGGCTCATCGAGCGCAACTCTTGTATCTGTTCTCCTGTCTTCGCTTTCACCTGTGGCAGCCGCGCATGGCGGAGTCTAACAACAGACTAACACTCCATATTGGAAGGCTTTTTGTTACTGTGTGTGTTACAGAGCACACTTGATCAAACAACTGTGAACGGAGGCTTATTATCATAGCTGCCTCCCTGAAGTTCTCTTAACATAGCTTTGCTGCCGTAGACAGGTCATCTGATTCATAGCGAGGAAATTTAGAAGATGACTCATAGTTGAACAAAGAGCACTTTTTCAAACTTTTGTACTAGCGAAACAGATGAACTTTCCTTAGAATCCTGATAAGGCCAGAAAGGCCATCGGAATTTTATTATCGTGTGTTATGTCTCTAATAATGTACTTCCAACCAAAGCAACAACATTTGATGGAGGGATAATAACCAAATGACCCACCTGAGTCTGCTCATTTTCTTTTGTGTTCTACAACCTCGGAGAACAAAATTATGGGACTTCCCCGCATGAGAGGCCAGAACAATTTACAGCTGATGTGACAGGGCCAAAATGAAAGGGATAAATCCAGTGTAAGTATGATTAGTACCCACGCATTAAAAGATATATACGTTTATTGCAGATCATAATTGTATCATGGTTGTAGAGGAGATTAAGTACAATTGACAGCATCATGTCAGATTGGTACTGTAACGGGTTCACCAAGAGAGCTGTAGTAACTCCCAGAGATCACCCAGTATCCTCCTGTTGTCCCCGGAATAACTTCCAGCACCAGTCAGCATGCGCACCTTGGAACCCTGCTATGTGTACCCAATAAGTAGACACAACTACCTTGAACTGAGTACAGCAGGAATGAACAGTTTATTGTTGTAAAACATTGACTGATATAGCCACAGAACTTCATTAACATAAATTAACAGATACATGTATTCAACCCAACCTTTAATCCCCAATCAGCAATCCTATTGATGGGATTAATTAAACAATGGAGTTCCTGCCTGTTTGTCAGCCAGGCTGGAGCCATCTCTGACTACCTTGGGGCCTTGTATGACAGGTCATTCTGTCACAGGTACCCGGTTATTTTAGACATAATCTGGCAGTGGTTGTGTTGTAGGGTATCATTGATGCTCCTTGCAACCCAACTAAAGATTCTGAAGTCCTTCTGTAGATCTTTAATGGTCATGAGAGAAACTTATATCAGGAAATATTGTGACTGCTAAAAATTGGGTGAAATGGTTGTTTTAGAAAACTGGGCATGCTATATTGTCTCATATTATGTTGGGTTCACAATTATCCAGCATTTCACCAAAGGGTAAATTCACTTGATGTGAGTGTTAGCCTAGCTTGGTTTATTAGTTAATAAAAATGATGAGCCAAGCCGCACAACGCCTTCTGAACATTGGTGGCTTTTAGACTGTGTCTTTACAGCAAGCTAACTACCCCGAAGTACAGAAATCCTGTAAGCGTATAGTGGACAAAGAGCCAAGTGCACACTTATGCCAACGTCAGCATATCTAAGTATTCTTTCATTGATTGATGCAAAGTACTGTGACAGAAAGGCCTGTACAGTAGTGGATGGGCGGTATATACACCCTACCTTGGCTCATTTTGTTTGCCCTTAAATGTAAAATTGAAGCCCCAGGAAAAGATAAGCACAATAAACAACTAAAATCTAGGAATGTGACTTATAAATTGTGTAATGGGTCCCTGGGGTGGAAGATCCAGAAGAGCAGGGTGAGCTGGTGCTCCAACAGCCTTTTTAAGCAGACCAGGATTTACAGGTGACAAAGTTCAGCTCACCTGGTCTAATCAGGAGGGTTTAAAGCCCAGCTTGGTGCAATTCAGTCTCCTTCTTATCCCAGCCAAGAGAGCTGCTGGGCAAAAGTCCTGCTGGATTTATTTGTTTGTTTGGAGTGTTTTGTTGGGAGGTGGGGAAGCCACCCCAACCTAGAGAGAAGAAACCCTGTATGTAGTTAGTGCTCAGAGGAGCAAGGATTTCTTTTGTTTATATCGTATTTTGGTTTTGCTGCTGATTTGAAGAAAATAAATACTTCCATTTTAGCTGGATCTGGAATTGGCTTTTATTTTACCCTAGAATACAAGTGATTCCTAAAGATTTCTGGCAAACTCCTTGTGTTTTAAAAGACATTCAGTCACAGAACTTCGGGGTGTAACAGCGGTGACACGGGATCCCCCTGAGACACAGGACATGCTTAAAGAAAAGTAAGTGCCCTCTTCTACAAATTGTCCACAAATTTTTCACAACCATAACACAAAGTTATGTCTAAATAGAATTTGGTAAAAAATAAAAATAGAAAAAAGACAGTGATAACTGGCAGTCACGATGTAACATTGCAAAATTCTCTTGTGCCATTACTGAAGAAAAAAGCTCCATGGGCATATCCGTCTGATCCTGCCCACAAGGGCAGTCCAGAACTGAAATGTGAGGCAAACCTGCAAGGGAACTATCCAGGGCTGTCTTTAATACAGGACAAAAAGGGGGCAGCTGCCCTGGGCCCAGTCATTCCTGGGGGTTCCACAGCAGCTGCTCCTTGAGCCTGCAGCAACTGCAACCAGGCCTGCCACTCTAGGGGGCTCAGGTGACCTCTGAGATCAGTTCTGCACAAGTCGCTGCTTACCTCTGCATCTCTTGTACCGCCCAGTGGACGTCACATCACGTTACGCGCTACCTGCTGCATTCCTGCTTCCCCTGGGCGGAAGCTTACGCAGAGGTAAGCAGAGGGC
Organism: Spea bombifrons; assembly: GCF_027358695.1. Classification (NCBI taxonomy): domain Eukaryota; kingdom Metazoa; phylum Chordata; class Amphibia; order Anura; family Pelobatidae; genus Spea; species Spea bombifrons. Next base: position 9,897,923 of record NC_071096.1, read on the forward strand.
CCCTGTGGAAATGTGCGTGCACCACAAAGCTGCCGCTGAGGTAAGGGGTTGGTGAAGGGTGAACGAATGAGTGTGTGAATGGGTGAACAAATGAGTATGTGTGAATGAGTCAGCACGGGAAGTAACTTTGGTTTCTGTGTGTGTGTGGGGGGGTTGGTGTTGGAAGGAGGGTGTGATTGTATGCCAGGGAATGTAGAGGGCCAAGAAAATGCTTGCCCAAGGTCCTCATGAGTGAGGTCTGGTTGGTAGCCCTCTAGGGACAAGTGTGGTCAGTGGTCATGCAGAGCAAATTAGCCTCTTATTTTAGTTCTCAATTTCCTTTGTGTGTGGGGGGGTCAGATTGATGTGTTGATGGAAATATTTCCTCTGTAATGGCTAAAAATATACTTTTTAGTATATAAAGAAATGGCTGGAATAACACTCTCATAGAAACATAATTCTATGTAGTCCGCAATGAGAACTGCTAAAAGTATTTGCTTCTTCGCCCTGAAATAAATAGCAAAAAACAAACAAAAATATCTGCAAGAGAAGACTATAGAGCTGGGATTCCTTTTTCTAGTAATAAGATATAACGGTCCATTCTTACGCACGTTGCAAACTTCAGTACGGAAAAGGGTGTGGGTGGACAGTTGACAATGAAATAGGTACGTGTGCAGAAAAATATTTTCAATTCAACACAACAGAAAGCAATATAAATTTCACTTTCACTGAGCATCTTGTCAATTCTCCTGACATATGGCAAATTACAGTATATTTTAATCCAAACTATGTGCATTTACATCGTAGTGATATCTGTATATACAGTGTATGTGTGTGTGTGTATATATATTAGAAAAATATACACTGCTGGTGAGGCTGAGACTGGCTCATTAATGAACACTTGCATGGATCAAAAGTATGCACAGGTGAAGGAGTTTGAGATGGCACTGTTCCAGTTTGTACACCTCTCTTTTGGATTGCGTGAACACCTGTTTGAATACCTATAGGAGCAATTACATAATGACTTAATATTTTAAGTATTTCTGGGATTTTTATACATTTACGCAGGATCAGATCAAGACACGGCCTGGGTCCAAGGATGACATGCTGCCCCTCCCCTCACCAAAACCACGCCCACATCTATTATAGTTGATGATTGATCTCTCACGCTCTCATTCATGCTCTCTCTCTCAATGTCTCCCTACCTTCTCCACTGATCGCTTCCGTATCAATGTCTCCTTTCCTGCAGCTCCACTTGTTATCTTGTGTCGTCTTGTTCTTCTGTCTTCTTTGTCCGCTTCTCCCTGTGTCTTCTTTCTTCGCCCTGTTCTCTGTGAACCTGGCCTCCCAGTGCATTTCCGCAAGAAGAGCAGAGGACCAAGGCAGAGGTTGTCTCTGTGGCTCTGCCTTCTTGCAGAAGTACACCAAAAAGGGCAAGAATAATGCAGATAGATTCACAGAGAGAGAGAGGTGCAGAAACACTTCTTTCTCCACAAACCTAGAAAGAAAGGTCCGGCAAATTGCAGCCCCTGTCGAAGTGGCGTCATGGACCCACCAGAACCGGTGTAAGGGCCGGCTCTGCATCTACAGATGCTTTAAAAATAAAACTTGCAATTAAAATGATGTCAATAATGTTATTATTTAATATCTGTTTTATTGGAGTATGACATTTTGTTAAGGTTTTCCTTAATAGGCGTTTTACCAAGAGCTTTTAAAAAAGTAAGTGACATAAATGATCCAGTTCACGTTTTTGCAAGAACGTGTCTGGCATTTTAATAGGTATTCAAAGAAAAAAAAGTTCCTTTTCAGTTTTATATTTCATTAATGACTTTTTTCCCCTATTTTATTATGTGTGATTGCTTGATAAAAGTCATACTACTTTTTAATAGTAAGCCTGCAATTTAAAGGGCAACTTATTTTCAAATAAAACGTTAAGTTATACACCCACCTTATTTGTTTATGCAACAACATTAGGAATATCTTCAATATCATAAGTAGGCCATTTTTTCAGAAAGTTTTTACCACACGGCAATGAATTAACCCAGACTACATTCTAAAGGCTTCTTTTTATTTATTTATTTTTATAACTTGTTATCAAAGATTGGAAAATGGTTTGTGCGTGCAAGCAACACTTACACCAGGGATACTCAGTCATACTTGCTAAATATCTTGGACTTGCTTGGGTTAGTCCCAACTCCAGGCATTTAGACATTCTGGCTAGATGTTGTGACTAGTATTCCGATTATCCATATAGGAGGGAGACCAACAGCTTGGTCCGGCTTTCTAACAGGGGCAGAATTGGAGCTGGAATCGGCTAAACTGCCTCCTCCACTCCGTAAGGATGCAAACAAGGATATCCTTTAACCAAAAGGGAAGTCCGGCTCAATGAGCCATGCCTGGGGTCTTTGTCCAACCTAGCCTGACTCATAGTTCAGGCCCAGACTGGCCATGTGGCACACTGGCCAAATGCCTGGTGGCCCAGAGACCAGCAGGGCCACAGACTAACCTACACTGCTGCCCCATGCTGTACATCTGGCCACACATATCCAGCTAGCGGCCTCACATACATCACATGGTGGCCACCGGCCTTAAAGTGTTGGGGCCATTTAGTCATCCCCAGTTTGGACCTTTTTGTGGTGTGTCAGAAGAACATTAACCATCTCTGATTTCCCAGGACTAAAGAATAGGAGAATTGTGTTACATTACACATTATGTAGGTCTAACCCCAGTGAACTTCTGCCAAAGACCTTGGCCTTCTCCTCACCCATTTAATTATACATTATACAGGGCCAGCACAGCTATTCTTGCTGAAGAAACTTGCCAGTATTGGCCCTTTATAATAAATAGTGAAGAGTGGGAGCTAAAACCACAACTCTCATGCAAATTAATTGAATATGTAAACTCACTGTATAGACATTCATATAGGTTAAAAAATACCATGGTTACACGGGACTCCTCATTAAATGTGTCCTCGTATGATATAACGACGGAGGGAAGGGAGGGTTACTTAAGGGAAGGACTGAAGACTCAGCTTGTAGGCCAGACGTCACTAAAAAGGCATTAGAAAAAAGGGCCATATTTAGACCCAAAAACCTGCTGATCAGCTCGGCAAAATGCGGTTTAAATGATCTTTTTACTTCTGATCAGGCCAAACAAACAAATTCCTAGTTTGGATGCATTAAGTCATTGAGATTGATGCATGCCATGTACAGACGGCTGTATACCATCAACTACGCGAAATATATCCGTAACCTGGCCTGCCAAATGCTTCCGCTTCAGGCTACGGAGGCTTCAGCGGCATTGGAAGATGGAAATAATGATTTGTGGCCCCCGGAATATTCCGATGTGTTATGAGGTCACTAACCTACACAGAAGTTAAATAATGCATGTTTTATATATATATATATATATATATATATATATATATATATATATATATATATATATATATATCTCAAATAACAGATGAAATAAGTATCTTGTGATAATACTTTTTTTATTGGACTAACAGAATTTTGGAATGACAAGCTTTGGGGAGCTTTTCTCTCTTTCTCAAGTCTAAAACATTTCTGAAAGGGAGAAAAGCTCCCGAAAGCTTGTCATTCCAAAATTCTGTTAGTCCAATAAAAAAGGTATTATCACAAGATACTTGTTTCATCTGTTATTTGATATTGACACCACTGGAGTAATACGGCTACAACCTCGACTCTAATATATATATATATATATATATATATATATATATATATATATAAAATTATATATATCACATACATACATACATACATACATACATACATACATAGACACATACACCACATAGACACATACATATACTTGTTCTTTTTCTAGATTGTCTGCTTTAAATTCATAGTATACCGAGACTGGCGCATCCTGTCTTGCACAGTTTGCACTTCCAAAGGTGAGGATCCGACATGATAATTTATTCCACGGATTTTCCTGGGAATATCTGATTACGATAAATTTCACAGTAATTTTAACAATTAAGTCATAACTAATTTAACTATTTAATCCTAACTATTCCCACTTTAGAAGAAGCACGGTTTTCTTGTGGGATTAAAAAATGTAAAAAAAAAACAACAAAAAAAAAACATGTGCATTAACATGCTTTTCAGAAAAAGCCAAAATTATTGCCGATTGATGATTTACGATTAGAATAAATGTGTCGCATTTGAAGACATAAGCTTAATTCAAACAGAAGCGGTAAATTAATGAAGTGGGAGAAATAATGTAATTTTTGTCAAGGGTTAATTAATTAGAAGTGGTCTACAATGGAATGAAGGATGAAATGGCCAAGGGATAAAGGCAATAAATAGGGTTGCTATGCTAAAGGTTATGGCTCCTCGTCTTATTTTTAACCGTAATTTCACTTTATTAAATGCCGGGATTGTGGCTGTTAGTCATCTGGCTAGTAATGTAATCTGAGACGGGACACAAATGGGTACGTGCCGTGATGCTGCTGTCTGCGGAGAAGTCAAATGATCTTGCGCCTCATCCGATTCTCTTGGTTACAAAGTATTTACCGTAAAGACGCAATTATAACCAAAGTGCGATTGTAACCCTGAAACACGAAGGGAAGAAAAAATAAAGAGTGAGTTCTTCCCGGAAGGAGATCTCTTGAGTGTACTACCAGGCTGGTAATGCTGGTATGATCACTGCTTCACACCATTTGTGCAGCTGCACTTAATTGTATGAGATACATTTAGCATCATTACCGATTCATGTCCTGTTCGCCGGCTCAGCACTTAAACGCAAATGTGGTGATTCATGCAAACGCATTTATTAAAAAGCAAACAAGCTAAAATCTTAGCGATTAAGAATTTATTCCACCTATCTACTAATATATGATTGAAATTCACAATGGAATATATATGTTTTGTGTGTTTATATAATTATGTAGAGCTATTTTTTATTTTTATTTTACTGAGAGGGTGGTGGATAAGTGGAAAAGAGTCTATCAGAAGTGGTAGGGGCTAATACAGTGAGGGGATTTAAATATACATGGGACAGACATAAACCTATCCTGGATCTAAAACAAGGCCAACTTGGGCAGACTAGACGGGCCCAAATGGTCTGATCCGCCGTCAAGTTCTATGTTTCTATGTTTCTTGCATAATTAACCAATTGCTTAGATTTTCATCTTCTTGAAATATACACATTATTTGATGTTTGTTTTTTTTGCTTTCGTGTTATTTCGTTGAATACTCTAGTATTGTATTGATATATTAGCTCCTGTAACGTTACTCAGATCCGATTATCTTACACCAATGAAAGCTTAACACATGCCTCAATCACTCCGTCACTACATAATTACCTCTTGTCTGGACTCTCGTTTTCATGACTTTCCCAACTTTAATCCATTGGGCCATGAACAGAATAATCTCCTTTACTAATTACTTTCCCAATCAGTGCTGGATTAAGACCCTTGGGGGCCCCGAGATATGTATGCACAAAGCTCACACAGGTTCTACTGCACTTGTAATGCGGGGTCACTGATCGTATCCCCATTGAGTTTCTGCATCCTGGCTACAGTAGCCTTGGAGGACCCTGGCATTGATGGGAGCTCTCCGAATTTTGCTTCTCCAGATCTCCAGGAAGCGAGAGCAGTGTTTTAGACACGGCCCTACTCGTGGCCATTTTCCCCTCCTATCCCCATACAAATGTTAAACTATTGGGGGGGTAACCCAGACCGCATCATCAGCAAGTTTCCAGGTATGGACTCTAGGCATATGCCTCGTGTGCCTAATGGATCATTCCCCACTGCGCCCAATACCATATCTCTCTGGTCTGCCGTTATCCACCTAGATCAAAGTTAAAAATCTTCCCATTCTTCATCAATACTATTCCTTCCAACCATACTGACTTTTTTGGACTATGTCCCAAATGATTCCATTTACTCTACTAATGACCCGTTTCTTACCTGCCATCATCCACCATTGCCACACTCCATGCCTTCTCTTTGTGTTAAATAAAAAAAAAAGTTAATGATATCTGTTGGTAGCATGTTATACAAATATAATATACGGTTTTGTACTGAGTAGGTTTATTCACTATAAGGAGTGTTGTCAGAGTCTGCAGGAGAGTTGTGGTTTTAATTCCATCCCTTTATTACGGTATTCATTCTGAGAGGTCAGCACTAGCAGGTTTCTCCAGCAAGAATGGTTGCACCAACCCTATATAATGTATAATTAAATGAGTGAGGAGACTTTGAAGAAATATCACTGATTTAACTATACATTATACAGGGCCAGCCAAGCTCTTCCAATAGCTGAAGCTCAGTTGGGTTGGACCTTCATAATGTGTAATGAAGGCAAGGAGACTTAAACAAGTGTCGGAACAGATCGCTCCAAAGAATGTCCATATTCTCACCCAACATGGAACCAACGTGTTGAGCTACTACTCGTTCTACTCAAAAGTCCATACTTCCAACCACTATGGGAACATGCCTGGATTGATGGATTGGCTAATCTGATGACCTGTGTTATATACAGTATATATGGGGTTTACAACACAAGTCTGTATTAATAATGATTTTTGGCTACCCGAATGGCCTACACGGTTCAGTATCCCTCTTCCAAATATGACCCGTGAACATTTCACATAGTACTAAGCACACCAGGGAGTCTACATGATAGCTGTCCAGCTGTTGCAACCTATTAGCACATCTGGATGGCTATCAATAGGCCACCCCTGACTTAAGGAAGTGTTAGGAAGAAAATGCACGTGTCCTTAAGACAAAAAAAATAAGACTGAGTGAGCAAAAGTTTAATATTATTTACCCAGAAAATGGAAAATAAGCCTTGCAACAAATAAAACAAAAAGGTTTGTCTGGTACAAGCCGAGCAGGTGGCAGAGAATATGTAGGTCACATTCTGTCAATGTCCCTGAATCATATTGCGTGATGAAAATGACAAAGCAGGTCAATAATGCAACCTTTATGATGACTGCAGTGTTTGCAGTGAAGACGAGGGATTGAGACATTAGATCACTATGTTCAAGAACGTCCTATTTTTAGACATGCTTAGTGTGTGAACTGAAAATGGGGTTACTGAGACAACAAAAATATTTTGAATATTAACATTTAAACAAAACAATAGAACATAAAAAAACACACAAAGAAAGAATAGGGAAAATTATAAATTGATTTTCAAAGTGGATATGAGAGGTCAGTAGTAGTGATTTGAATTGCTTGCAATATTGTGCTTTCTTACCGATGAGCATCTCATATCAGATGTTAAAATCAGGACATCTGTGCTGGGATGTGTGGCTAGAGGAGTGCGTGGGCTGGGCCAAAGCTGAGACCACCCACGCGCAAAACCAACCTGAAGAGCTTAGCTGTATAGCTTCAAGAGGTAGCCCCATGGGAGCTGCAATGGAGGTCTGTGCTGTTCTTTGATTTTACAGCCCCCTGAGACCAATCTGGGGAGATTAGATGATCCCCCAAACTAGCCCATGACCCCCACTTTTTTCAGCTTTAACAATATGAATGCACACTGCAATTGATGTATTTATGGGGGTCCCCAGCCCCTCCCATGCTCTTGGATCCTTCTTGGCTCTTGTGCAGAGCACAATAAGACTCATCATTAAGTCGCCAGTAAAAAAAACACTACTGTGCTCCAGAGCACCGGCAAGATGAGTTGGCCCATTAGGGTGATTGGCCTCTAGTAAAGCGCCCCAAAGGCTACCAACTCCTTGAACTCGCTGCTCTAAGCCTAGTTGGTCTAAGCAAGGATAGTCAACTACCAGTTCAATACAGTAAGAACAATAATATGAATCAAAATGAAAAAAATAAATGATTGATTATACATAGAAAGGATTCAGACACAGTGAAAATGTTGCCTAAAGAGTAAAGATCTACAAGCACCTTAGTCTAGATTCTGTCAACAATGGCAACCAAAAATTTTTGCTAAGAGTCCTGTAATTTGAGAAGTCCAACATTGGCCCCGTTTTTCTATGCCCACAAACCTGTAATAACTTTACTTTAAAAACATTATACATTTTACAAGTTTGCTACATCCAAAGCATCTATTTATAAAATAACGCTGTCTGTATAATAAATCATTAAAACATATTTAGGTCCTTTCTACTTGCCTTAGAAACTCAGACACAGAATTTACTGTATATATAAATTTTGTTTTTCTTCCACTGGCATAATGTAGATTAATGCATTTCACGTCTCGGGGATCAGCGCCAATATTGTTGAAATGTCATACCTTTTACAGTCAGTCAGTGGAAAGGAATGATGTTTTATTTTTATATCTGAAATTGAAACACAGCTGTATTTCCGTGGGCTGGTCCAGAGAAGAATGAAGAGAAGGCTCCTAAATGAAGAAAAGAGGAGCACTAGCATTTGGTTTTTAGGTAGCACCTGAAACATTTGAAGCTAAGGTATCAAAAGCTACTAGGGGTGAGTGAGGTGTCCTATAACCCAATGGGGCTAGTCTTGCCTCCACCTATGGCTAGTCCCATCTTCTCAAGGAGCAAGACAAGGGGAACCTAGTCTGGGAAGGTAGAAAGATAAGGGAGCTACCTCCTTCAAGATTGTTAGAAGAATTGCCAGCATAAACTGTACCTTACATGAGGATATGGGACAACGTTTGACTATTTCTTTCTCTTGGGATTTGGGGTATACTATAGCAGATCATTTGGCACAACGTGAGTTTATTTTTCAAGTCGTGCTAGAATGTATATAAACAAAATAAAAACCTCAAAACAAATAATAAGACATCAGTATCTGTGTCTGAATTATCGACAGTCAAACGTTTCCGCCGAGCCCCCCCCACCACCAAAATTGGACGCTTTTTACTTAAAAATCCAAAAGAATAAATTAACATCTGTCAATTGTAATCGCCTTCTCTGGATGGCATCTGTAGCTCATCTGACATTTTATGAACGAGAGGGAGAGGATCCTACCTCTTGGAGTGAATGTTATTTCTGCAACTAATTGACTGGCTGACACCTTCATTCATAAAGCACAATCACTCCGGCTATTTGCCATGCGTGGTTACTTCTGCGATTTATGACACATAGCAAATTAAAGAACATTGATGACTCCTTGCAAGCTTGTAAAGGTTTTGCTCGATTCTCCAATAAAGACTTGGAGACAAAATACAGGAGCAGATGAACCAAACACGACTCCTGAATTACACCCCGTTTGTGCTGGAACTCCACTGACGTCAATATGATAAACAAATTGTGTTTTCGTGCATGTTCCCCATGTTCTGTTTGTTTTTAAGTATTTTATCATTAGCCCTTTTTTACTACTTATTTTCACAGTTCTCTGCCCAAAAATTTCCCTTATGCCATTATAAGCGGGTAAAAAAAGATAAACGTTTCTCTGGATCCAAAAAAAATGAATCCTACTTCATCTAAACCAAAAAGCAAGCAGGACTCGTCATCCAAAAACAAACCTTAATTTAAGGTAAATGATTAACTTAATGTTAATCCGATTTAAAATGTTTAGTTTTAAAAAGTATATATATTTATATAACAAATATGTTTAGTTACGTGATTTTATTTATAAGCCCATTTTCTGCTGATTCCATAAACATTATTGTGACCTTTTGGGCTGTAGAACCTTGAGATACCCTCATACCCAACAGGAGGAACGAGGAATGGGGGGATTTGGGTCTCAGAGACTGACTGTCCTTAGTGAAGAGGAATATTTTGGGGTAAAATATGTGGAAAAATCAGGGGAGCTCCAGTTCTGTATGACGCTACTGTTTTTGTGTATATATATTTAAACCACACATCACGTTGTCGCTTCAAGTGAAATGAGGTTGAAAGTTAATGTTTGTGCTGGATAACTGTTGACAGCTCCGCGCTATATCAGCACCAGATTTCCTTTGAACCTCTGAGACAAGACTTGTATCTTACTGGCATGTTATTATCAGACAACTCTTTTTGTCAGCTACAAAAAACACACAACCTCATGGTCTGGAAAAGTAGACATGGGATTCTTTTTCATGTATTGGCAGCTCTACAATGTTTTAGAAACGGCCACAAATGCACGATGCTTAATACAATCTCGGCAATTAGCTGCCAATAGGCACCTTGGTTTCTAGGAACCCTTTTTTTGTAATTAAAGAAATAAAAAAAATTTGATTAAATATACTTTGTAAGCTTTCATGTTCTATAGGTTCTACTGTATACATATATTATTCTATGCTCAACCTTCTTTGTATAAATATGTGTGCAATTATCTCTGCAGCTCTTAAAACCTGGATGTTTAAGTGGTTTTGACAACCAAACCAGAGACGTTTCAGCATAAGTGCTACATGGTTGGTATTGCAATGGTGAAAAAGAAAGATAAGGAGACCACACGTTCTTCAGAGCATTCCGCCCATCCCACCAGAGCATCACAAACAGCCAAGTGAGGTCTCCTAGGTAGATAGACGCTGGAAGCATTAAACTAGAATGATACAGACTTCTACCGATAATCGACAACCCCAATCGCCCTGAGAAAACTCTAGCCTTTTTTTTCCCCACTAACCAAGTCCGCATATAGACCACATCGCAAGGAGTTTTATTCCAGATTCCGGTGTAAAGTGGCCAACTTTTCACACTCCACACTAATAGTATGACACTCGAGAGCATAATTCTGGAGCTCGTAATGATATTTCAAACACATTTATTTATTGCCAAGGTTTCTCTGATCACGGCATAGCTTTGACTCAATAATGGAACCCTTTAACTGTACCGGGAAGCACCCACAGCAAACTCTTAAAGAAAATATAGTCCATGTTTTTAGGACCCTACTCCAAAAAAAAGTGTAGCATTGTTTATTTAAGCAACAAATCTCCCTCGTCACTTGTACCCCTCTCTCTTCCTGGGAATAATGAATGTGATTGAGCGTCCAATGTGGACCTCCAAGTAGCTCACTCCCCTATCTATATCACAGCACAGGAAAGCACTTATAATATAAGCCAATTAAGCAAAAAACAAATAGATTTTCTACATGTTTTCAATGAAACGGTTAATAGAAAAGCTCTAACTTTCACTCTTTAGGTCGGCTTATCCCTGACTGCTCAATGAAACGTGTTTTCGATCGAGACGCAGAATTGTCCATGCAGGAAGTGCCACCTCCCTGTATCTGCTCTCTGATGAACACTAAAACAGGATAAAGGAAACAATATTACCATAGAGCAACACGTTTACAGTAACTAGAGCTTTCTTTACGCAACCTTTTATTGGTTGTTGATGTTCCTGATATTCCCAGGAGCTGTGCAATGAGTGGCTGGAAAACCATTATTACACTTCCTTGTTGAATAATAGACTATGCTGTGAATATGGTGGTAAACCTTACTGAACTCAAAGTAATTCCTTTCAAGCATTCCTTTCCTGTAACAACAACTTCTAAATAACATCCTCCTTTTACAGGTTTAAGACTTAGTCACGTCTAGGAACAAATTAATGGATAATAATGGAACATTTAATATTTAAAATATGGATACTTATTATTTTAAGGAAAAAAAATACAATACTCTCCTTTTAACCAAGAGAAAATATACATTCTTCTTGTTTTTTCTCTTCTATCAATTAGATTTTAATTGTTTTAGATATTAAGAACAATTAATTGTGCTGAATATAAAATATTATATTATCTTTAAGATGATGCAAGGTTTTTTTGTGTGTATCAAACGTATATGTGTACAGAAATACCTTAGGCGATAAAAAGTTGTAATTTGATCTGGTTACCTTTAGAGTGAGAGCAAAATCAGCTTTTGGTTTAAAAAGTATAGAAACTGGGTTTAGGTGTTTCTCAATGTGGGAGACAACTGAAAGCACCAAATAAAGTACATAAAGATATCTGTAGATTCAGATATGATTCCATTCCCCATAACTGCTGAGACGCTATAGATTTTATTCCATGACTCAACCTCTTCAAGGTGGCCCGAGCTCATTGGCAGGGTCCAGGATCCAACATTGTTATGATCGAAGATACTAGGTAGAACTATGTAATAACCTTTGCCTGTATCTTAAAGATGTCAAAAATGCTTATGTGGTTAGCGGCACATGAAACTGGTCCACCAGACTCCCAACAGTTTGTCACATCAACTACTGCATGCAGGGCCTTGGTGCTCCACCTTTGTATGTCTTCTGCTTTGGAGGTCTTTAGTTGAAGTTGAAATCGATTACTGGCCAAACACAGATAACAATGTAAAATATATATAATCATGTCTCTTCTTTAGATGGAATGTTTTCTGCTTTTAGGAGAGTTCTTTGAGCTAGGAGTTCTCTTTGCTGTGCTATAGTTTGCTTAAACTAATATCATAATTTGCGGGAAGCTTTGCTATTTATCCGACACCATCAAGACAGAAGGCTCTGACCTTTTTATCTCGTCGTCATAGACTTTCTCTATCAGGTATTTTTGGCTCTCCATGCTGGGAAACAAGGGGCAATTCTTGGCGTTTTAAATCATCTTTTGTGGTTAATTCTTGGCTTTAGCATAGTCCTAATTTTGTCCCCTTCCAAATTGACTTTGTTTATGGCTATTAATATTTCATATTAAAATTTAATATTTAACTCTGCTGTTTAATTTTTAATGGCATACATTTCTACATTTGGACGTCTCCAGTTTGCGTAGTTCGGCTACTTTGGGTGATATAACCAGTCTAGCTCTGTTTATTTCCCGTAAATCATTGTAATTTCTTTTTAATCCCAGCATCATTTACCAAGATTTGGTTAAAATGTTTCCGTTATGCTAATTACCTACAGTAGATAATACAACATTAATGAGACACATTTAATTGATACGTCGTGACAGTATTCCCGAATCCCAAACACCATCTGACTTTGATTTCTCCAGTCCATGGAGGTAGGTATCCCATAACTTTTAAGGGGGACTCCCACCAATCTATTAAAAAAAATAAAATATGTATTCCAAAATTTTATTGTTTTTTAAAACACCTATCATTTTTTTTTTTTAATATAATGGTTTCACGCAGCTGCATATTAGGAGAAAAATCTTTATTTCCATGGGAACTTCTTTTTAACAAAAGTAATATCACAAATCTATATGAGAAAGATCTGCTGGGAACCTGATGACTGGGTGGCCCTGGCACTTTAAGGTCAGCAGCTACCTGATGGTGTAAATTGGCGGCGACCATTAGTGTCTGCATGTTATGTTCTTCTGCTCATGTAATGTGTGGCCGCAGGAGTGGTTGATAAGGTGATGCTGTGTCGCCGTCAGCCAGTGGCCCACCCGGCACTTGCCCAGTGTGCCAGATGGCCATTCTGGGTCTGACCATGGCATTGAGTTTTGGGTTGTAAAATGACACATTTATAAGTTTTAATTGCATATGAAATGTTAATTTTATTACTTGTTAACGCCATCTCTGCAGCATATTATTAGTATTGCTTTTAGACATGTATACAAAGCACCCACTCAACACTAAACCACATCTAAGTGTGGGCTGGAGTTATGAGTGGACTATGTGAACGCAGCATTCACACCTTCCTCTGCAGGAATTATTTGTGCGATTCGTGCCTCTTCTCATTTTTTGCTAATTGCTCAATCAATAACAATAAAAAGTTGAAACACATGAGAATCGTTGTCTATAGCTCTGTATATAGCGGCATACAAATACAAAACATAATTACAGACCCAGATCCAGACACACAAACATCACAAGGATATATAGCTGTTGAAATCTACTTGAATAGATTAGACTGAATTGATTGGCAGGGAAATGCACTTACATCTGTTTATTTGTTAAGTTAAACAGGTTGGGAAAATCCTCTTAGAATGTATTTCTACATTAAGATGCTACGCTTTACAGCATGAATTTGATGTAAACATGTCAAATTAACAATTACTAAAGTCATTACATTCATTTGAGGCAATCAAAGGGAAACAAATTGCCGTTTCTTCTCGCATAGCAGTTATAGACTAGAGTTCATTCATGAAAGAATGCTATTTTGGATAATAATATGGCCCCTGTTGCTCTCTGCATTAGTGGCCACTGTCTAATGGGTTGATACCGTTTGCCTGCGTGTCATCTCTTAAAGTGGAACTAACGCCATAGTCTGGAATTTCTTGCTATTGATTGGTTGCTTGAAGCAGCCAATCAGTGGCAGAAAAGCATTCCCATTGAAAGCAATGGGATCACTTTCTGCTCATGCTGACCATGGTCTGGACAGACCTTGTAACGAATCTTGGCACCCAAATATCCACTAATGTTGGCTTTCTCTACGACTCTGATCTCCAGCTTATCTCTGAGTTTATTGGGCATAGAGGTCTTTGTGCTTTAAGTCCTGACCCGATGGAGAGTAACACACCACACGAAAAAACCCTCTCCCAAAATGCCGGTACCCCAAATCTGTGTCCAAGCTCAGTCTTCAGAGCTTCTAGTAATTGGGGACACATGGCACTCTGTACCAGGGGAAAGAAGTGGTCCCAATGGACCCCCTCTACCCACCTCCCCAAAAACAGAACCCCTTCCAAGGCCAGGGCCTATAGTCTGTAGGGAGGAAACTGGCCCCTTAGGCCCCTCCAGGAGCCTCGCTGACAGCACTTGCAGAAGCAGTGCTGGAGCTGACTAGCAGTGAGTGTATGACATACATGGTGATGGTTTTTTCTGCATGGAAAGTGGAGGGGGGGGCAAAAGGCCAAATTCATATAGGGGGAGTAACACAAACATAAATTTAACCTCTCAGCTATCATATGCAATGCACTAAAGTGTGTACGGTGGCTTGAGTGCCCAGTTTGCGTAGTTTGGCTACTTTGAGTTTAAGGTCCTCTTTAAATCTTTCATCTTGCTTACCTCAATGTAAGAATAAATGATTTAATTTGCCTACCCATGATCCTTTGGCACTCGTTAGTATCTTCTCCCATATTGTGTTAATTATCATATAAAATGAGCTCTAGCTGAAAAAATAATTCAAAATCTTATACTATGATATAATTACATTTCTAGCGATTGGACCACACATGTAGAACAATTTCCATAGTTTTTTTTTCCCGTTGTTGCTAAAACGATAATTCAGTAGCATGTCAAGTGGATACAATTTTGTTTAATTATTATTTTTTTTTTAAACGCTGCTACAAATGTCTACAAATTGTTACGTGTTTACGTGCAAATCTAAAATACATTGTAAAATGAGGCTGGGGGGGTTTAAGTTATTGAAATTCTTACCCATTCAAGAAGACTGCTAATTTATTCTTTGTAAAATTGTAATATCATTCTGTTGAAAAGTAAATCTGCATCTACTTAGCACTATTCCCCTTTACATAATGATTTTTACACTCATGCCCAGGGACATTATTCCAGTTGTTGATTTAATTTTAATATGCCGTCTTACTTCCTAATACCTACCATTCCGTCACGTTAGTCGTAAAGGATGGGAAAGAACACGAGGACCCAAGCGGAACGCTTTCCATACAGGCCATGGTCAAGTTACACACTATTTTGCCAAATAGAACCAGGGGTGAGTATCATTTTTAATTTACAGTTCAATTTGTAAGCAACGGAGGATTATATCTGGCAGTGCTCAACGAAATGCAATGCAAATTTGTCTTGATTACCCATGATCCCTCAGTGAAGATTGCGTATCCTACTATTAGCCAACGCAGGAAGTTGTTATCCGCTTCCTGGACTTTATTTATCTTGTTGAATCGGACTGTGTGCGCGCCTCTGACACTAGACAAGGATTTACAACTGACAACTTCTATAAAAGGTGGCATTTACCACAAGAAGAATGTAACACATTTCATGTAAGATGGCAGCTCATGACAGCACTGCAGAAAACAACATGGCTTTTTATATAAATTACGTCAAAAGGACATATGGAGTAGGGACACTTTTTATTTCTGTCACTGCGTGATTTGCATATAGGTCCATTATATTTCACTATTTTGGAAATTGCCAAAGTGGACTCTTGTAACGGCAAACCAGAGGACTGGTAGGTGGTGCTGCCTGGAAGTTCTATGCAACTCTAGTAGACAGATGTGTTTTAATCGGGTGGCAAAAACATACTTGCCTGGGGCATCAGAGCTTCTAGGAACAGCCCTGGCCCAAATACACACTGGCTCCTTATATCTACAATCGATTATAGGAAGGGGAAAGACCATAGGAGAGCGGAACGAGGTTGAAAGAGAATCTCACCAGGTTGGCATTGTCCAGGATCACCCCCCCTCACACACACCATGCCCATGCTCAAGCACAAATAACATGAATTTAAGAACCCTAATTAATATTATTGGATAACTGTTTAAAGGGTTAACATCCCTTTTCTGTTGAAACCCAAATAAACAATCATTGACTTCTCGTCAGCCACAGGTCCATGTTACTGAAAACACGTTAGTTACTCCTAAAATATTTGTCATGCAAAAAAAAAAAAAAACTATAATGAGAAAAGGAAATGTAATCACAATAATTGGCTTCTGGAAATCAATGAGCTGAAACAGCCATAGGAACGTAACACTTGTCTAAGATTTCAATAGCTCTTTGAATATCAGCTGTGAGGCTTGACTCAGCAATTAATAATTTATATGATATTATCACATTTCCTTACTTATTGTTAATGCAAGGGATGTAAAAAAAACATTCACAGGAAATCACGGAAACTATTTCTTAAGCCTAAATTCGAATCTGTTTTCGACGTTCCCTTCCTGTATCTTGTATAACATTTACAAGAAAGTGACATATGAGTGTTTGTTATTAGCCAATCCAAGATGAAGGGGTCAATAAAAGTTTTCACTGTGAATGCATATTAGAGACTTTTTTTTGCATGGACTCAAGTGCATTTAACGGCGTTTAAATCGGTGCAGGCAATTTTTAGTTATTGGACTTAGAATATGAGTCTCCCATCTCGCATAACTCCTCCCCAGCTGCTTCCTCTGGAAGTAGGGAGCATACCTCAGTATGCTTCTTCTTACATGCTCACTAGAACTCTCATTGAAATCATTGAGTAGCAGCCGTTCATCACATGTATGCTATCTTTTAACATACGTGATATTGTCTGCGAAGTGTCTAATAATATGCTGGTAAGGAGCGTTACAGGACACAATTGCTAACTTATTACACACTTATTTGGCAACTTGGTCTCTTGGGCCTGGTGTAAACATCATTGTAAACTTTAACTGCTTGTCCAATTAAACACACATTAGGATACATATCATAAAAATACACAAAGTTCTCTCAACACCCAGATTTTACATTTTAAACATCAGCACAAGTGTGCTTAGAAATAACAGATTAAAGAAATTAACTATTGATGCACAATTTCAATAAATATTTACCAGAGCAGTTTATGAACTATAAAATATCTTATAAAGAATTATTGCCCTGTTTAAAACAGATAAAAATGTGAACAATTCAGCCCCATAGGATAATTTGGTAATAAATGTTCTCTTCTTGAGGACAGGATTGGTCATGCAGAAAACCGCAAAAATATTATAGTCATAGTGAAACTATAACAGACCTGAAACACTTTCAGTGACCATGTAAATAAGTATTTTTTTAAACCATCATTTACTGAATTACCACATAATTTGTTACGGTTTAGTAAGTGTGTGTGTGTTTTTTTTTTTTTTTTTGCATATTTCTATGTAAATTGTAATTACATTTTTATGTTGGTTACAGAGCACATAACTCAAAGCCATAAGAACAAAAATAACATATCAGATGTGACTAAATTAAATAACGCATGGCAATGTTGGAAAACTATAGCTGTGAAAGCTCCTGGTTTGACCAGGTGAAGCACTGCTTCCTCAGACCTCCGGGTCTCTTGGTCTCCCCAACCGGCCCTTTTATACTATAGACTGTGCCAAGCTGGGACAACCTCTATAGCTATTTACATGGTGCAGTGCGTCCTTAAGAGCTAAAGTTGACGATAATGCATAATGTTTATGTACACAGCAGTACCTTGGTGTCTCAACAACCATAATCTGCCCCACAATTAAAACATAACCTCTTAAATCTCACACCAAGTTGTAGTAGAATGCTAGCCCAAAGGACTTACATAGCTAGCCACTGAACGTTATTTCGGCTCTGTCTTTACAGAAAAGAGCTGGAAGGGTTCCAATCATGGCTTCATAGAGGAAAGGAAGTTGTTCGGTCTTCGATATTTCCTCTTTAATACAAGCCAACATGTTCTTTCCATAACCTTTGTGCTTGTATTGAAAACATGATGTGGTGGAGTCACTGCTGTATTTACAAAAGAAGAGAAAAGAATATTCAGGAGAATAAGGTTGAATTCAATTGATGGCATCATCATTATCCACATTCTCAATTGCCATTATGGAATGGGGGTCATTTCATATTTGGTGTTAATGGAATTTGCATAGAGGCCATAACGCTGGATATTTGTGATTGCAAACACACAAATAATTGGCTAATGGAGTGCTTTAGATAGGTTAAATATGAATCCCAGAATCTGGGGTTAATTTTTGTTTTAACAAAACAGATATCATCGTTATTGGTAGTCCCAATTAGACATACAAAGCAATTTGTCTGTCAGAAGAAGTTCATGGTGGACCATTTTACTGGTGTTGCCCTTGATGTTAGATTGACTTCCATGTCCTGTTATACATGGAAACGCTGTTCAGAGTATGAGATCTTTAAAACCAATTAAGCTGGGTTAAGCTGCTGAGATCGCTCGGTTGGTAAATGCCAGGGTTCCAAAAGTGAAGTCTCTACAGCCCTTTCCTAATACAAGGCGACAAGCATGATGTTTTTCCACTTTTGACATAGACAAAATTACAAAACCTAAAACACCTTTTGATGTAAATAAATGATTTTGTTCCATAACTGATTAGTACATAACCCCTTTCTTTTATCCTGACAGAGTAAGCTCCAACGCAAGAGACGAAAACATGAGTCATGTTCTGAGGTGAGTAATTAGAAGGATTTTGGAAATTTGCCTCAAGAGCAAAAATAATTAGTTTTTTTCTTCTGATCGTGCTGTATTTAGTCAGAACGTTATGTTAATTCCGTGTGTTTAATGTAAGTACACTATGTATTATATAATGAATAGTAAGATGGTTTAATGTATGTAAACCTGCCGTCTGCAGTTCTGATCTTGGAAACCCTTGTTTTTTCTAGTCAATAAATGTAGCTTCAGATACGAGTGAACTGTATAAATACAGGAACAGAATACCTTTGTAGATAGTCAGTCATACAAGATGTGGGGAAAGGTTTCATTTGATTTACAGATCATTCAAGAATATTCCAGTTCACATTATAAAAATGATATATCGCTAGTGGTGGATACGTTGTCTACATCTATCTATTCATAGCCTTCAGGACCTGATTGGCAATGATGGGGCAGACCTGGCACTTTAAGGCCAGCGGCCGTCGGATGACATAAGTGCTCACGTACCGTGTGGCCAGGTATATCCAGCCACTGGCCGAATGCTGCAACGCCCCATGTGCTGCTGGGCATTTGGGAGTCCGTGCCTGATAGCCTCAACACATGATCTGACTGTCAGATGCTGGGCACCGCCGGATGCACCATATTTTAAGGGCTGTTCCTCATCCGAAATCATGGAAAATACTAGGATGGGAATGTTATAAGTTGGATGCTATGATAAGTGGATTGAGCATGGACATTCCACCGGGTTGCTCAGAAATCTACTGACTGAAGCTCTATGGTAATCAGCTGGCCTGTTTGGAGTGTTTGTAACACAGCTTTTTTGGTAGTTCAAGGTATTGGGATCATGAAACAAGGGATACTGGTAACAATTTGCCTCAACACTTAAAATACAATTTATTTAAAAGGAAAAATAATTTTGGGTCCAGATTCCTCATTTTTTCTTAGCTTCATGGATGCCCCACTTTTCCAGTTGCTCAGTATGTTTGCTGGATATGAGTGTATCATAGTGTTCTACAGCCATAAAGGCCACACTAATGCATATAGGATAACATAAACATGTTTGCAAATGCAAACAGACCCATCATTTTTTTTTTTTTTTGTTTTTTTTTTATAAATATTTTGTAAAATATTTACATTTTAATAATCTGTGAAAAACACTCTAAGCCTTTTTTCAAGGGCAGGGCCAACTAGACTTTCTTTGGAAGTGACACTTTATAGGCACTTTACACAGATACTTGTTTTCAACTTTCCCTTCCTGCAAAAGGGAATTGTAACCTTGTTTGTTAATGTAATTTTTTTTAGCCTAATGAGTGTTTTTTTTTTTCTTCCAAATCATCATCCTCCTCTATTTCACAAACCCACTCAACCACCACCAAACCATGCAATGTTTAAAAAAATAACCATCCATCTGGGCTGATATTGCATTTTCACAAGTCCCCATATTGCCCACAATTAGTTTATTCTGATACATTTATAGAAAAACATATGCACTTGGAATGGTTGTGAAAGGATCTACCAGAGAAATAAAAATAAAAGGAAAACATTTCAGGCTGCTACTCCGGGTAGGTGGGTAAGCGACTCAAATCAAATAGACTATATTTGATGTCAGATATGATAATTATAACTAGGGTTGCCACCTGGTCGGTATTTTACCGGCATCAACTCTTTGCAACCAGCACCAGCATAAGTAAAATACCAGAAATGCAAAGCTGGTATTTTTTTCAGCAGGGGGGGGCAGGGAGCAGGCACAATATGTGCACTGCATCTGGGTGCTCTGAATAGCAGGTTTATATTAGGGGGGAGCACAGCACGAGGAATAAAGTCTGTGTTGGCTGAGTCTCCTTATATTCTCCACCGACCATTTTCCCACAGCTACGCTTCTTCTCTTGCCTCTTCTTTTTATTGTGTCTTCTTTCTTCATCCCCAGTATCAGCTCAATTGAAAAGGACCCCCCCCGAAGCGCTTCCTCAAAATGGGCGGAGCTTCCACGCACAGCCTCTCCCTCGATTGGAGGAACAGGGGAGAGGCTGCCCACATGGTGCGCAGAGGCTCTGGAAGCCTGATCAACGGGATCATTACGAGGTAGAAGTGAACGAAGAAAGGTGACAGAAGCAAATAGACAGAAGAAGTGGAAACTGAAGAAACAGAGCTGTACCGAGAAACCTGAAGCTTGTAGGGCTATGCAGCACTGAGTGGCTCTGTCCCTTTTGTGGTTCTTCCCCCTTTTAAAGTTGCGGCTCTGGTATTTTTTTCTAGGAAAGGGTGGCAACCATAATTATAACAGATGGCATGTGACCAAACTCAGGTTCAGAACAAAATAGATTTTAAATTAAAGATTATATCTGTCCATTTTTATTTCCCCTTTTCTTTCTTTTCTCCCATCAAGTAACCCATCAAGTACCCATGGTTCTCAAGTTAGCACTGTGTGAACATATGTTTGTTTGATTTAAAGACCGTGTGGCAGCCATTTCTCCCTTAAAAAAAAAAAAAAAAAATTAAAAATACTTTTTTACTGACACCAAAACACATGCCCCATTTACTCCTGTCTGGAAGTATGGCAAATACGGTATGTCTGCCATAGCCTTCAGCATAACAATGTCTCTTATCTTTCACTTGTCTAACTACAGTAAGAGTAGAGCAGCATTGTCTCGGACTTGAAGACAGTCCAACATTATACACCCCAAAGTTCAGACGATGAACAGCAAAACTCATATTCCGCAAGAATAAGCAAGCAACCAATGTTGTTGTTTTTGAAAAAAATCAAATTGTATCAATTAAAATAACATGAAATGGATGAGAAATCCATTTGTTAATGTTGTAAATGTTGTAAATGACTATTGTAGCTGGAAGTGGCTAATTTTTAATGGAATATTTTTATTGGCGTACAGGCGCCCTTTATCACTCCCATCACTCCTGTGATATATCACTTGATGGAGTCATTCTTAAGAGTACGCCTCTTCCTGGTCATCAGTAGTCTACTAAAATAGTTTCTTGGCCCCAGATACGATGTAAAAATTGTCTACCAAAAGTGGACTGTCTGAAGCAATACTACACATGAACTACCTAGAGTCATTGGTTCAGAAATTAAAACAACTACTTGGACCATGGATGAAAGAAATCAGATTATCTACTGACCTTAACATAGACCGGAATGTCATGCGAACCCAAATGCATAAGGTTCTAGTGGGACACCTCACCTGGAATTTTGGTCATGTCCAAAATTCCAAAGCTGCTAATTGTCAAATAAGTTAATTGTGAAAGAGCAGTTCTTGCATCAATTTATTGACGTGTTTCTGTCTCACCCTTCTGTTTCAAGCAAATGTTTGTTTTGTAACCAAAAAAGCGATGCCAGAAATAAGAGTGCTTTGTTCCAAGGCTATAGGGTGGTCTATTGAATAATATGATGTTAGAACACTTTGTTGCTTTCTATAACTACTTTGTCTTACAACTGATTTTACTGGCTTACAAAGGATGGTCCTTTCTTCCTTTCATAAAACGTTATGAGACTTGCTCAATCCAGATTTTAAAAACACCAGTGCTGCAGATTCCAAGTACGTTCAACCAAACATCTGGTCCTTCTTTGAGATTCATTGTGCTTGGGTTCTGGAGGTAATGGTGAGAAAAGGGACCTGCAGTGGTCACATCTGTTAGAGCCCGGAGGGCTTTCTAGAGGATTTAATCGTAGTTTGGGAGGTGTGATTTATCGTATTCCCAGATTTCATTCACACGCTTGCACATAATACAATATGCACACTTGTGAGTTTAAGGAAATGTGTGGCTTTTCGTGGTGTTGCATATCTCCATATGCGTACATCTTTGGTAAACTATTATTCTAGATTAACTGATTATTTCAAGTTTAACATTTTAAAGGTTTTGCTGCACAATTTTAGAAAATAATGGTTATTTGGTTGCAGTAAAACAACCTACTATTGGCAGATGGAGACTCTTAGAGTTCAATCTTCTTCATCTTCTCATTGATGAACCTTTGATGTCACTGTTTGGGTAAGAGTGCTATAATAGAAGGGTAAATATAATATTTGCCTTAATTATTCTAAGTCTTCTAGTTTACAGCTTTGAAATAAGTGTAACCATGGGCATTTGTGATGTAGTACACTAAAATAAAAAGAAAACTTTTTAGTTTAGTCTCCTGTTTCCAACTTCTTTAGGATCTTTAGTCTCCTGTTTCCACTCTTCTTTAGGATCGTATTTGGATACTGTATGTATACTGCATTATAATTCACAAGTTTAAAAGGTTAAACAAAAAGTCCAGTAAGATTTAGCAATGTAAAAACTGTAGTGTTTTTTTTTTTGTAGTGTTCTCTGCCCAAACCGTAAAAAAAAAAAAAAAGCTCAGATTTATTTTTATTATTAAAACAAAGTAAGAATATTTTATCAATTAAACACATTTATAGTTAATCTCAATAATTGTTTAGCGTATGTAACCACTTAATATCCTTTTAAAACTGTCCTTGAGTTTAGTTATCAGCAGAAAATTGCAGAAAGAGGTACATTCTTTATATTGTACAGTAAACTGTCATATACCATATGCATGTACATATATATTTATCTCTCTATATATGTATACCATACACATTTGACATTTATCGATGATAAATAGACTGATAGATATATAAAACTATATAGGCTAATAGCACAGTTGAATTTCTAATCTAATATCCTAAATTATAGCATGTGGTCTATAGACAAATAAAACAGAACAACAAATATTTGTTTTCTTCCATAGCCCACATTCTACTGATTACTTGTTTCTTGCTCATACTAATGCCTACATGGGTGATGAGCTAATATTTATCGCTGACCATAACAAGCTAAAAGGGTCTTACGCTCTTCTATTTTAGTAACCACAAATGTACTCATGCTGACGTTTGGGTGGCATTAGTCCAAGTTAACATATTGTTTTATAGAGTTGGCAGGCAAGGCTAATGTGCCATGGGGTTGTTCTGTCTTCATGTGAACATATTTTCCTGACCTTCATAAGACTCATTCTTGCTCTTTTGCTTGTCTTTACGAGCTACTGTCCATGGCTAACAAGCACCCCTTTGACCCTTTGTAACTATTTACTGCTTAATTTTTTTTTTTGCATTTTCTTATTTCAGTTAAACACCCATGACCTATGATCTTCAATGTTCCTTTTTAACTATTACCAATATCAAACACCGTAAACATGCTTTCATATACCGTATAATGAGTTGCTAATTGCGATTTGATTATGTCCTTTGCTTGATGAGTCAGCAGAAGGAGCACAACAAATAAAATCAAATTATAGTAGTAAACATAGTTTCCAAATTGCCACCTGATGAGTCCTTATTTACGATCAGTGTTTTTCAAAGGGGTTGACGGCAACAGCACAGATGTTACAGGCCAAGGGCTCAGGGATAAGGGCTACCCAAGGCGGACGGGTATTAACTAGATTTAAGGCCAAATTCAAAGAATTTTGGGCCCGCTGTTATTGGTTAAACAGGCACCCTCTCTTTATGTTTCGTGTATCCTAACAAGAATGGAGGAGGTGTCTTTCTCCATTCTTTGTACCTCTCTCTATTATAGGTTGATAGTTTAAAATAAATTCTAAAAAGTTTAGTTTTTAGAGTGATCTGAGGTAGCATTTTTTTCAGTATAGATATCTCTGGCATTGCGATGGTTAACCATAGCATTGTATATTTTTTCCAACTCTACTTTATGACTCTTGAAAGACAATATGATCTACACTGGCTCTGAGTCCATCATATCTAGCCTCGCATCCCTTGTTTAGACTGATTATGGTGGCCTACACAATTCAACAAAGCTCCAGCTGTATCGGAAACACTGGATTCATGAAAATAATCATATCTACCCTATTTGCTCAATTATAAGAGGATTTTTTTTTCAGAGCAAATTTTTTGAATAGGGTTCAAGGTATTGATTTTTCAGATGAAGAATAATACATGGAATAAAATTATGCAAACTGGAATATTCCCCAATAAAAATCCCTCCCCCCCTTTTTAAATTAAAACCATTGAGCTGATGGAATGGAAAACAAAAACAATATATATATATTTTGGTCCAGGCAATGCATATATATGTATATACACTAAATTATTTTAAATAAGCGATGTAATCAAGGTCTATATCTTCAGCATGAACAGTCTCCCTCCTGAAAAAGATTAAAATAGCTTATTGTGGAACATTTATTGGCAGCAGAAAGGGAAAAAATACGACCCAACTCCTACTGACTGCAAAGATAGCTCATTGGAAAGATGTTCCCCTAAACAACATGCAGCAGGCCGTGTCACCGTATCCCTCCTACCCACCATTTCTTCATACACAAGCCAAGTACTCAAGATAGCAGCGTGAATCACACTGACTTCCCCAGCTCTCGTGTGCAAACCAACAATATCGCTTTACGAGTTTAGCAGGTAACACTTCTTACATAAGTAACATTTCTATTTGTTGACAGAATGTTTGGCTTTAATATTCTTATCCCTTCTCAATTAAAGCGCTATTCCCATCATAGTCGCTAATTTTGTAGGAGAAAAGGATTTTTTTGGCATAAGTGGGACATATTGACACGAACAATAGGTACAGTGGGGTATTTGAGTTGTTCACCCAAAACATCGCAACTTTACACATGAGTTTCCTGCAACAATATGTATGATGCCCACCCGGGGGCCAGCATGGGCTATAGTGGGCCTTGACTGTTGTGCGGAGGAGGGGTAGGCTTTTTGGCGGGAATTTTGGGGGTGGAGTTGGGGGAAGATTATATAAGTGGCTGCTTTCCCGGGCTCAGGAACCATTTTTTGTGGTTAGCTTACCTGGTTGCGTGTCCCACCCTCCCTCCCTTTTTCTTTTGTTTGAAGGTTTGTGTCGTTTGTCACAGTCTGTGGGGCGGCAGCTTGCCAGGTATCCAGGGGGTTAATGTGGTGGTAAGTGAATGGTTGGTAACATCTGGTGGGAGGTTCTTGGCTGTCAGTGCTGGAACCTCAGGTCAGGGTGGGGGCATCTCGGTATGTCCCTTCCTTAAGTGGCATTTGGTTATGGTACCTGGATTGCTTGGCAAGCTTGGGTGTTTATTGTATATATTTACATGTTGGTGTTTTGAGTCATTGTCCTTGTTAACGCACCTATGTTTATTGTTTCAGGTTTTGGCGTGACAATGACTCAAATAAAATTGGCTGTGGCCTTTTCTCATCCATATTTATGGTGTGGTGTCATTATTGGGGGGTTTTTAATGGGGAGTTAAGCCTAGCCCGGAGAATCGAAGCTACAACAGTCAAGAAAACCTCTTTAGTGCTAGATTGCATTATTGTACCACAACACTGTATTCTCATAGCGAGACTTTTCTTTAAACAGACAGATCAAACTAGCGAAGTCACACTTTGTTTTCCATTTTACTATATATAACAGCCAACGACTGGCTTTCCAATAGCGCCTGATGGGTCTTTGCCCTGAGATCTACTTATGGTGGGCACCGCGGAGAAGTAGTAGGTATTGTTCAAAGGCTACAAAATTAAATATGCAGAAGCTTCAGCTTAAATATTTAGAATTTACATATTTACATGCCATGCTGCCGTTGACATAAGACATTGGCGGGAGCCCAACATCATAAAGAATTAAGGAAAGGGCTTTGTGGGTGGGATATGGGCTGTTTCTGCGATCATGGCAGCCAACAGAATGTCTCTGCTAATTCCTCAACCGGAATCACTGTTTATGAATTTGACCCAATGCATTTAATGACCAAAGAACCCTTTTAAACTAAGTTTTTGTGTTGTCTACTTGAAGAGCTAACACAAAATGAACATTAGAGGCGCGTTGTGTAACTCACATGGCTGCCAATTATATGAAAAATACATTTCGCAAGATTCAGCGTTTCTAGAGCTAAAGAGCATGTTCTGTTTGGGGGCTCTAACAGTTAGAAAGAAGAGTAATGCATGTCGCCCATTAGCCGGTTAAAGTAAACACACATTTGGTCTGGCTTTCCAATTGGCGGGAGCCCAGGAATTCCTGATGGGCATAGCAGGTTTCTCTTACACTTGTAGTGACAGCATATGTACTTTCAACCACACAAAGCTCAATTAATTCATCTTTGCTCATCGTATTAGCTTTCTGGAGCAAACAAAATATTGTATCTTGATGGCAAAAAATATCTGAAGAACCCTTGTTGGATCAATGCTGTTTTTTTCTAAACATTGACTTTTTTTTCCCAAGTTTGGAATAAATTACGTTTCATATTTTTTTTTAAGGTTTCTATGGAGCTTTTCATTTTGTGTGCTCTTTTCCCCAAATAATCCACATTAATCAGGAATATCATGTCAACCTGCCTTTCAATTAATATTTTTTTCCTTTATAATTTATTCTTGGCTCTTGTATCAGCCTTTTATCAACTCATTTGCAATCTCGTGCGTGGAATGAACTGACGATACATCTCTGTAATGACATCGCTGTTTTTTTCCACTTCTTAATTAGACAAAAATATCCTTCTTTGTGCAGATTGCTTTCCATCAAATATTAGTTAAATCTTCCATTTTATGTTTGAAATCAGATAAATTTGCATTGTACAATTCAAAAAGCACTGCAAAGAAACAAAAATAAAGTGAATATATATATATAAGAATATTTAATTTAAAAAATTCCCAATTCAGTAAACCTTCAGGAACTTATTGGAAATGTGGCCCTGGTATTTACAAAAAAAGTAATTATGCAAAACATCTTGATTTAAAAAGAAAAAAAAATTACAGCTGAAAAAGGATATTGTATCACCGGCTTTTATAAGTAAAACCTAAATAAAACAAGATAAAGGTTTACATACCAATGGTTTATTTTGTTTGTCTTGATATATAACTAAATAAAAATATAATAATAAAGATTATATGTGAGAATGATAATATATGATATTTAAAGCTGATCTGTCACTTTTTCCTATATTGTTCTGCTTTTGATGGCTCTATAGTCTAAATATAATATTTTCTTATTAAAAATATACATATATATTTTAAACCCCATCTAATGTGTACACCATGGGGAAAGGTACCTTTGTGTCCTGTGCCCAGGATCTGCATTAAAGGGGAACTCCAATTTCTTTTCTCACTAGATCAGATGTCTTAAGAATATTGGTCTTTTTTTACTTTTTTAGTTTTGCATTATATAATATGAGCCGAGTATTAACTATTTGCATTTCTTCTAGCTCTGAATAGAATGGCTCAGTCTTAGTCATCAGGTGGAGGAATGGACTTCATTAGCATTGCCATAAAGCATCAGCTCAGTGTAGTGTCCGATCGGGGAACATATCAGATGACTGATGACAATGGCAGCCTCCAATTAATCCACAGATTAGACAATATTGGATATATCCTACTCTATGACACAGATCTCAATATACATTTAAACTAAATACATGCAAAAAAATACATAGATAAATACATAGAATTTACATGATGTCATAGCTATGTCATGTACTACTTCCCAAAGTTCAGAATAGTAAATAAAACTAATAACATGTAGTAAGTCTTGGCTTCTGTGATGACTCCATGAAATCAATGACATTCCATCACAAATCTCTAGTGACCTTTTCACTTCATATAATAATAGAGTTTAGAATTAATTTCCTTAAACACAAAAAAATCCAGCACCTTCCACTTTGCAGCAGTTATTGGATAGAAAACAATTTAGTACATCAAAGTACACGGGGTGAGTTGAGTGTCAGGTGTAAGTTAAACCTGGCTATTAGCCGTTCAGCCAGAAATATCACAGCAAAGCTAAAAAGGGTATTTATCTCCCTCCAGGGCTTATTTGTGCTTAATAATCTCAAAATGGAGAGGTCAATTGCTTAAAGTAGAATTGGTTTAAGCTAAATGGAGATGATTGCATAATCAGCCCTTTTTGCTCGGCTTTCTAGTTGAAAAAAAAATCGCTAAAGTTGAAAGGCAAGCACTTTTATTTCCATAACACACACACTCTCTCTGTCTCCCTCAATACAATAAAAGAAACACCCCGAAATATATAAAATAAGGAGTTAATAGGAAGACAAAACCATGCTGGTAACTATGTTCTAAATACAAGAGATGGGTTATGCACGGCGATGAATTTACCTCAGCCATCCCCTCTGAGGTCACTGTCTCCGCTGTATTAATAGGCTAATGCGCTTTTATGTCACAAAGTGCCAGGATACTATGTCATACCATGTAATGCAGTCTAACGAGGCTGTCCTGATGTGGCACAGCCTCCATGGTGTTAATGTAAATGTGCTGGTTGGTGGGGGGGTCAGAGATCATCCTTGGAACTGGCCCATTAAGCATCATCACACTGGGGGGGGGGCTGATCTCCCAAGAGGGCAATCTGCCCCTTGGTTATGCATCATGGGGGACTACTGCCCCTCCCTCTGGACCTGCCACCCTAGGCTTAGTCCACCTAGGCCAGGATACTTTAAAATTAAAGGTGATTTTTTTCCAAATACTACATTTTACAGTTTGGAACACTACATTATCATATATGATGGTGCTTAAATATTATAATAAGAAATATACAAAGTTTGGGGTCATTAGAAATGTCCTTGTTTTTGAAAAACAAGCTCATTTTGTCCATCAAAATAACATGAAGCGGATCAGAAATCCGGCGCAGACGGGGTTAATGTTGTAAATGACTATTGTAGCTGCAAATGGCTGATTTATAATGGAATATCTTCATGGGCTTACAGAGGGAGGCCCTTTATTACTCCCATCACTCCTGTGTTCCAATGGCCCTTTATCACTCCCATCACTCCTGTGTTCCAATGGCCCTTTATCACTCCCATCACTCCTGTGTTCCAATGGCCCTTTGTCACTCCCATCAATCCTGTGTCCCAATGGCCCTTTGTCACTCCCATCACTCCTGTGTCCCAATGGCCCTTTATCACTCCCATCACTCCTGTGTCCCAATGGCCCTTTATCACTCCCATCACTCCTGTGTCCCAATGGCCCTTTATCACTCCCATCACTCCTGTGTTCCAATGGCCCTTTATCACTCCCATCACTCCTGTGTTCCAATGGCCCTTTATCACTCCCATCACTCCTGTGTTCTAATGGCTCTTTATCACTCCCATCACTCCTGTGTTCTAATGGCACGTTGTGTTCGATAATCAATCATTAGAAACCCCTTTTACAATTATGTTACAGCTAGAAATGTCCTTGTTTTCCATGAAAACAGCTAGGTGACCCCAAATGTTAGAACGATAGTGTGTGTATCAGAAGCCTGCTTTATGTGTATACCGTGGGGGCAGCCATTTTATTTTCCGGTCTCCATCATCTGCCTGTTTCCATTAAGTTATCCCAATAATTTTACTACAATGGGGTTCCCTTTTGGAGGCAGACGATTTCTGGAAACTTTGTTTTTTAAATGAGGTGACAGAAAATGCAGAGACTTCAAAAGAGGAAAGCAATTCACATGCCAGTTTTGACACCGTTTAGCCATAGATGTCAGCCTCCAGGAAATAAAATTATCATGTAGGTTTCAACCAAATATCTTCAAAACCTTTACATTGGTTGCAAAATGGAATTAATTTTTAGTGGGAATGTGAAGTTTTTTATTAGGCCGACATAGAAAAAATGTAGAGTCATGTAAGCCTTTGGGACCTTTGGGTTTCTTCTTCGGATAGAAGAGATTTCCAAAATTTTCGACCCCCATCTTCTCTTGGACCCATATTTCTAGATCTTTTCAAAACAAGACAAAAAACTGCAGGAGGAAAAATGCCAGAGGCATGGAGGTATCACTCATCATTTTGGCCTTAATCAACAGGATCCCTGGTCAGGTATCCTCTACATAAATGTTATTTTACTTATGTTGGTGTGCTATCAGGATTTATACATTTAGACCTGGTATACTATCCTAGATGATACTATCTTGGTAATTTAGTACCCCCGTATGTTTCCTCTATATTGTCGGTTTTCCGTCTGGTTTCGACATATATAGACAGTGACGCCAGTGTACTCTTTGCTTGTAACATCCACATAGATGTGTTATATAAGAATTGCTTCCTAGAAGATGTTCAGGTTCACCATACAATTACTACTTAATGTTTTAAGACGGATCCCTTGAGCTCTGTGATACACTTCTAAAGTAGTTCTCACTTTCACATTAGGGAGTGAGCCGCGATATTCCCCTTTTTTTTTTTAATAGCGTTCCATCGAGTAAATTACTGATCCCCAGTCTACTCTTTGCAGTCAAGGTTCACAGTATGTATAAGTACATTAAAAACCTGTATTTGATAAATTCCATCACCGCCATGTCGAATTCACCTCTTTAACTGTCCGAGTCCCCTCATAGGAAACATTATCCGCTCGCTCTGCAATTATCCAAATGCATTTAACTTACTGGAGAGACTTTCAGTGTTTCTTAGCACAGTTGGGCGACAGAGGGTGAGATCTCTACAGGAAGCCTCTTGTGTTAATGTTCTGACACAATTTACTGTCCTTGACTTTATGAGTACTTTAATATGTATTCTTTACCTCTGGGAGAAGCTGCAGCTGCCCTTCGTCACTGAGGACTGACAATTCTCTCCACCGATTGGCTGCTTGAAGCAGCCAATTAGTGGCAGTGAGAAAAGCTCCCATTGAAATCGATGGAACTGTTTTCTGAGGAGACCTACGAGGTATATCACGTACAAGGAGATGTGTTTGGCCAAGGGGGGCGCAGAGAGGAGGACATTTAAAGGGACCTATCAGCTATCTTATGCATTATGTTGGTTGGAGAGTCCTGTTAGTGTGCAAGCAGTCAGAGAATTTAAACAGGCGAACATATTGCTAGAACTTAAAGTGTTTTTCACAAAATCTAACATTTTGCTTTTCAAAAACTTAACATTTTTTATGTTGGCCACCTCAACCTCCTGTTCTCAGAATTTGTACATCTCCTCTCATTAAGTTTTGGCTACTATTTTTTTAGTTTTTTTTTAGTCCCTCTTTGGCTGCAGAAAACAAAATAGTCCCAGTAACTGATCAAGGAAGTGGACAAGCTATAGGTACATGCTATAGGATAAAAGCCGTGTTGGCAATAGTTTTTCTTTTAGTAAACCTGCCCTAAAAGCTTACATCATTATCCCACCAGAGGGACACCCAACACAAGGAGGCAATGTCAATGCACGATAAAGTAGCAGAATCCAAATATTGCCCTCCCTTTCCATTTGTTTGCATGTTCGATGCGCTCTTATCCTCGGCCTTCCTTTCGGTTAAAGTTAAACATAGTGTGGTTTTCTTTGTGTTTGGATAGCGATTAGATCTTTTACATACCCAGCAATATTTGGAACTGGGAATAACGCAAAGACCTTTCATGTTTCCCACTGCTACATATACCTGAACCTTGGACAATTCAACCCTCAACTTTATTGCCCCCTTTAAAAATAAGAAGGGTTATGCCATGGTAAATAATTCCATAACTTACTATTAAAAATATAATTTATTTTTTTTACTATAATAGACATCATGTTAATATTTGCCCCCCCCCCCCCCCGAAATTAACATAGGGTAACAATCTCTTAAATTCTCTCATTTTTTTTACATTTTTTTTTTTGGTGCAGCTGATGACTTGACTCATTATGTGCATATATTTTTTTTATAAATAGTCATATGAACAATGTATACTAGGGGTTTACGGTTTGTGTATGATAGTAGCATTCCCTTGTACCTTCCCTTGTATCAAAAATAGCAATACTAATAATAATAAAAAATAATAATCATCTCTAATTTAATTTTTTAAAAAAATTGTCGCTTAGTGAAGTTTAATCAAGCCACGTGTTGCCTATCAGGCATTAGGAACATGGAATAAACCTTTATTACACACTTATATGGTGAAAAAAAAATGTTTCAGATTACAGTTATTTGTTAAAATTATTTGCGAATGCTTCAGTAGCAACATTTGTCTCGTAACTTAGACCATGTGTCACTTTGTAACATGTTGATTGTACAAATACTGGAAAAAAGATGCAAATTACAAAGACCATTCTAAGGGAACAGGCATCTGTCTTAAACTCGCACACAATTCCTCCTAAACAAAATGCAAATTACGTATTCAAATTGGAAGCTCATTTGCAAAACGTCCAAGAAAAACAATTTCATATTTACTTAACTTCAAAGGCTGCAGAGGCTCATTTAAGAAATAATGATTTTCCAGATTCAAATAAAATATTAGTTATTATACACTTCCTATTATTATTTTGTTGTTTTTAGGTTAGCAAGCTATCATTTCCAAAAACTAAAGTGTCCATTTATCTCAAGGATAGAGTTCAAAGGTCAACGTTCAACATCCTGTATGTATGATGGATTCACAGCAAGTACCACCTTTTTATATGTGTGTATATGTATACAGTGTGTGTGTGTGTGTGTGTGTGTATATATATATATATATATATATATATATATATATTTATATATTATGTGTGTGTATATATATATATATATATATATATATATATATATATATATATACCGTATTGGCTCGGATATAGGCCGCCCCCGTATATAGGCTGCACCCTAAAAGTTTGGTGCTTTTTTAAAGAAAAAGTTTTTTTCTTTAAAAAAGCACCAAAAAAACATGCTGCCACTCTGTCCCCCCCCGAGATACGCTACCACTGTCCTCCCTCCCCGAGATACGCTACCACTGTCCTCCCTCCCCGAGATACGCTGGCACTGTCCCCCCTCCCCGAGATACGCTGGCACTGTCCCCCCTCCCCGAGATATGCTACCACTGTCCTCCCTCCCCGAGATACGCTACCACTGTCCTCCCTCCCCGAGATACGCTGGCACTGTCCCCCCTCCCCGAGATACGCTGGCACTGTCCTCCCTCCCCGAGATACGCTGGCACTGTCCTCCCTCCCCGAGATACGCTGGCACTGTCCCCCCTCCCCGAGATACGCTGGCACTGTCCCCCCTCCCCGAGATACGCTGGCACTGTCCTCCTCTGCCCCCCCAACTTACCGGAGCAGACTCCCGGGTGTCTTGCGGGGCCGGCGGGGGACATCTACGCAATACAACTTCCGGTGCCGGCACCGGAAGTTGTATTGCGTAGATGTCCCCCGCCGACCCCGTAAGACATCCGGGAGTCTGCTCTGGTAAGTCCGGGGGGGGATGCAGAGGTAAAAGGCATCCGCACGATGCGCTTAGACAACCTCCCGTGCCGGCACCCCCCCCGTGGGAAGTGCTGGCAGGGGAGGCTGTCTGAGCGTATCGGGAGTAGGATGCAGATCCCCTGCACCGCTGCGGGGGATCTGTATCCTAACCCCGCTGCCTGCCCGGCGCCCGGGACTGCATGTCCCGGGCATCGGGCGCTAGACCCCGAATATAGGCCGCACCCCCACTTTAAAGTCTTAAAGTGGGGGAAAAAAGTGCGGCCTATATTCGAGCCAATATGGTATATATAATATTTAATACTTCTGAATGATGTGCGGGGGTGGTCACTGTTGCTGAGCTGAGAACGTCTTGCTAAATTTATAAAGTTTTGCCATACAAGAACTTATTACCCAAATGCACAAAAAAATTTCAATGGGGGTTCAGTTTGGTCTTCATGGAGTATTGTGATGGTATTCTAGAGATCTCAGTTTGTATGAGATTCATAACTTTCCTTTGACGGCATTCCTTTTTAGCTTTTTGCGCTCAGGTGTAGTACTTGTAGGTGGACTTATGTCCTACATTTGGAAAGTTACCTACCTCTTCTCTAAGTAGTTGCACTTTGGGGTCTATTCACTAATGGAAGGGTTGGTTGGGGAGTGTGCAGTAGAATTGTAGTTCAACTCCCTCACTATATGTACATATTTTTTGTCACTCACAGAATGTTTATGTAGAGTTTTTAGAGATTTTGTTTGTTTAATGTACCTTGGGTTATGTTTTCAGGAAACCCTTTTTTCTTTGAGCTGTTCTGAAAGTAATTAGAGATGGGTGTCCTTCTCCCAGGAATTATTTTCTTTGCTGAAAAGATGGTTGGCTCTGGTTGTCTTAATAAAATAATCACTAAAGCGATTTGTTATGAAGGTTTAAATAACACGAACTATAATAAAATAATCCCTAATCTTAAATCTCATATAGAATCCATCTATAGGTTGGATTTCCATTCTGCACATGGGACCAGGACATTTTTATTAATGAAACCTGCCCATCCGTTGGGACGTGGTTGTGCCCAAACTTACAGGAAAAATCATGAAAATCCCTGGAAATCCACATAACTGCTGCACACTGGGACACAAACTAATAACTTATGGGGAAAAACTCCATTTAATTAACCCATTCATATTTCACAATAGACCATCTGGCAGCATGCTGGATCGGAGGAGTATTAGTTATCATGGTACCAAGAAGCCATATTGGCTGCCCTTTCCATGGACCTGATTGCATTTTTCTTTGTTTTAGTTTTTCCTCCTCGTTGATCAGGTGCCGATCGGTCACACTGCACTATGACAACATATTGTTCATTAACTTCCAGAGATCACTTGTTAAACTAATTAACAGTTCCTTCCGATGTCCCCTCAGCAGAGCTAGAATCACGGCAGAACGACAATACACCTTCACCATTATCATGACATGTCATGTTGAGACAAGAGTGACAAATTTGTAGTTATCTTTTGTCCTCCTGCCCTTAATTCAGCTCATAGAACTCGGTAACATGGATTTGCTGTGTAAACGTTAGAAAAAAACACACAGGGATCATTCTTTCCTGCATGTAGAAATATAATAGGTTCAGTTGGATATACAATGAAACGGGTTCCAGTATGGGCAGATCTATATTACAGCTGCAGCATAGTCTGTTGACTTGCAAGCCTAAGGTATTCAGGGCTTTAAAATCGTCTTACAAAGACATCTGCCGTGGATAATTGTGATTGCAAACAGACTATTGTTTGAAGACAGTAATTTGACACCCATAAAAAAGACAGCCAACTGGTATTTTAATGTTCAGATGTTTATTTGCGAGGTACCAAAAGTGAAAGAGAATTGAAAAAATATGTTCATTCATTATTTAAGTTATTTCAACATATATTCATTCATAATACACCGTAGTATATACAGCATGCCTCCTATAATAGCGTCAATCAAGACAGTCCTTTATAATTTGGAATTATTTCTTTACGTGGGTCATTTAAAATGTAATTTGTTGATATACAAACATAAATAAAAATGGTCATTCTTTTGAAAGGAATTTGCACAATACTCACCGCCATTTTCCATGGTGGCTAAGAATTTCTTAATTATCTCATTTTTAGATAGTAGCTACCAGAGTTGGATTAGCGATGACGAAGCTGTCCTGGCTCTAAGTTTTTATGCTCACGTACCATGCGGCTGGGCATACTCTGTTACTGGTCGCACGCTGCAGAAGTAGATCTGGTGAGTGTTTGGTGCTGTTGGCCAGTGGTCCACCAGGCATTTGCCCAGTGTGTTAGATGGCCAGTCCAGGCCCGGTAGCAACTTGTTTTGGTCTCAGCTAACCAGGGGTTACCTATACTCTTGAAAGCTGTATTTATTTGGGTTTGGTTGGTGTGTGTTTTTCCTAAGAATGGCTGGGATATACATGCGGGATTGTTTAACATCGAAAAAGTAGACAGTATAGTATGAAATCCAGTTGTGCTAAATCTTTCGAAACTTTGTAAATATATAAAATGTGGGTTACTGAATTTGTAAGAACCCTACAGCGTGTTGTTACCAAACCAGAAAAATAAATTATGTTTGGGTCTCACATTGTCTTCATGAACAACAGAGGACGGACTTGTGTTTCTTCAAAGCTCCGCACCGTGCTTCAGACTTCGCTCTGCTGCTCACTATTGATCCTTAGATATTCTATCTGTAAAAATAGCTACGGTGACATACTTACTAAATAATAATAATTGTTAAGAGCCATTTGGCCTCCTGCAAGGGCAGAATGCAGTGTCGAGTATATGATTGTTGCTTGGTCTGCCATGTTAAACTTTACACAGAGAGCTCTGTACTAACCTGCTGATCTTAAGAATGAGCTCCATTCTTTTAAGAGGTTTTCTTGTCTCTGTGCTTTTTTTTGTTGTAGTTTATCGCTCTATCTTTTCAGAACGTGAAGCTTTTAAATGTAATATTCACAGCAGGAATTTATCAAGATCACCAGAAAGCTCCTCTTTTGATGTTTCCTATTCTAAGAAAGTAAAGTTAAGCAGGGGTAATTGTTCTAAATTCTGATACTTATAGGAATGTCGAATCGTACAAAGCAATCCAAGTGTTTACTAAAGAGTTTCCTTATATTCTTAAGATATATTTTTTTATTAAAACACCAAATTAAACACGGACAAAGAGTCTGAAAGCATAAACATGAATCACAAACCTACCTACTTTCAAATGTACACTCATTTTCATCCATCTAATCTTTCCTAAGATCAAGAAAGTGTTCTTGAAGAACAAGAGATTATAATAAGAATTTAATGGATTCCTATTTTCAAAAGCCAGTATTTACCAATTATATTCAGATAAAATCTAACTTTTTTTACTACACTTGGCTTGTTATTATCTAATCAATGGTAATCCTTTCTGTGAGGTCTATAAACGCAATTTGACATACATGTTCAATAATTACAGAAAGGAACGCCTATGGACTTTGGGAAGCAGCTGTAGGCCACTCTGCATGGGTGTATCCTGTTTTTGATCTAAACGTTCTGTTACTGAGTATTACTCAGTTACTGAGTGCAATTACACAGGAGACAAATAGTTGGCTGTCTAAGCCCACTTTGGCTTCTACATATCTCCTACGTAATTGGTTCTCCAGGGATTAATGCCAACCACCAATGGTCAACCTGTGCCACTATGTTAGAACTACGCAAAAATTGAAAATACTCAGGAAACCTTACATCATTGTCAACTGATATAGAAATATAATAGAAAAAATAATTCTTAAACTTGCCAGATCATTGTTAGAAGTAGCTAGGATGTTGGTGGGACTACCACTGATCCACACCATTTTCAGGATTGAACCATTTCATAGCAGCTCCTTTGTTTCAATAAACCACATCAATGTTGGGTGAGCCAGTGTTAGCTTAAGCCAGGCTTTGTCAAGGGAAGAGGCAGCTGAGCTGGGGGCAAGTTGGAACTATATCAGGCTTAATAACTTCCTTACTCTTCATAAGTAGATCCTCAGGCACAACCAGAAGGATATACACAAGTATCTGTGTGTCTAGAGGTGGACTGGTTTGCCTCATGTTGTGTCTTGATGGGGTCACCTAACTCTAACTTACACATTATGGAAACAAGACGATTGTACCTCCAGTATTTCTTTCTAATATTGAGATTTTTTATGTGGGTATAGCAGGTACTGTGCTTCACAGACCGATTTAATACATATGCACAGGCCTGATCCTGTGTTATCTCTAACCTGCTTGTCTTCTTTTGGCTACACAGTATTCCATTTCAGAACATGCTCCTGAAACGCTGCTGTTTGGGATTTAAAGATAGATTGTACCCCAGTCGTAGCACCTGTGGGGTCTAAAAAGCAGAATCCCACTTATGATCAGAATAACACATGGGAAGCCATTAAGCCTTCCTTTCCTAAACAGTCTAAACCTTTACATTAATCAATTAAACAACATATGCTCATCCCTCTTCTATATGCGTCAGTTAATTTACATTTCAATTAACCATTCATTAATTACAAGTGAAAAGTGCATAATATGGACATATTAGAACAGCTGGATGCCATTCAGTCACATATCAAGATGGTAAGATGTATAATTTCCTGAGTACATGATGATGATATTATCAAATCGCAGCTTCCCCAAAGATAATTAAGTGGATTCTGTTATGCTGAATGTTTGGAAATATTAACATTCTTAATAGCTTTTCTTCATGTTGGATAGTAGTTCATTATGAAATATTTGCATAGGTCTTAAGTACCCAGACATGCCAGATGAGGAAAAAAATTATATTATAATATATATATATGTGTGTGTGTGTGTCAGAGGGCCAGCTCCCAAGTAATACTATCTCCTTTCACTCATGATTTGCACATCTTTTTCACATAACTTGTGTATTGTATATCTACAATAAGATTTTTATTCTGTAAAGGCACCGGGGAGCAAAAAATAATTGAGGTCGCCTTGAATGGGTAAACAGGATAAGAAAATTAAGCTTTGCCCAATAGTGAGAGACAAATCTATAAAGATTATATTTATCCAGCGATGTATTTAGCTTTCGTGCTACCCTAGGCCAACCTAGGACAGCGACCTAGGACCCAGGACCCCTCCAGGGTTGCCATCTTCAATGCATTAAAAGACGCACAACACCGCCAAGCCATGGAGCACTGGCATATGGCGTTATATCCAGGCGCTCTGTGTCTCAAAGGAGCCTAGTGCTTTCTAATGCAGTCTATGAAGGCTATGCTGAGCGGTCACAACCTTCATGGTGTAAACGGCTAGTTGAGAGGATCAAAGATCTCCCCTGTTACCGGCCTATTGAGTAGTGGCCTAATTTCCCCCCCCCCCAGTTTTACCATGGGGGAACTGCATTTTTATTCTTAACATATATTTCCCTTTTTTATAATAATGATGAATTTTCAACCAAATTAGACACCTCTATACTCTTACTACATTGACAAGAGTGGCTTGCCCAATCACAACATTCAAAATTAGAAATAGGACAATTGGAAGAAAAAAGTTAAACAAGATCTGTACCTAAACGTTTAAGAATGCTTGCATACATTCAAAAAATAGAATGGAAGCCAATGGAAAACAAGTAGTAGAGGAATCTCAACACAATGTGTCTCAATGGCTTTCCACTTATCCATTGGGTTCTACCTTTTCTACAACCACCCTCCCAGTTCCCTGTACATAAAATTAACGAATATCATATTCGCCAGTTCGTAAGCACATCCGTCTTATAGATTTATTTTTTTTATGCCGGTCTCTACCCCGTCTCACTTGTGTGTTTTTAGTGTACCCCCCCCATAACATTTGTTCTCTTTTCTTCATTGCGGTGACTGAGAACAAAACAGGTTATGTGAATCTAATCCTGTTGCTCAAATATTTGCTTTTAGTTTATAGTATACTTAACAAATAGGATGTATGATTAACTATCCTTCTGGACTTATTACTGTAGGGATTATTCTTAATTCGACAAATATGCGGTTGAAGTCTGTGCATTTTGATAATGTCTATTCAGGGAATAAGACACGAAAACTTCAAAATAATATAATTGAGATTAACCCCTTTCCCAAACACCTGGGATCTTATACATTATTACATTTATTGGATTTTTGATAGAATAAAACATGCCTGGCATCTATATTAAAATAATCCCCTTTTCACTAATGCAAGGAGCAGTTTTTCTAAAAAATGATTGCAAATAAATTACTTGTCTGATATTATTAAAATTGCAAAATCTTCTGCTCAAGAGAACGACCAGGAACATATTCCTAAGGAATTCATGATATTTAGTCATATTGTAAAGTGCCTTTAGAAAAGCCAATGGAGCATGCCGAAAGATGGTCAACTTAAGATATTCAAAAGAATGTCTCTATGCATTGAGCTCTCTTACAGCTGAAGGTATATTAAAAAAGTTGAGGCCATCAACCATTGTGGGTGGGCAGAGCTGAATTAACATTCCACCAGGCTCTATTCAGCGACGGAGGTGAATGAATTACAAATTAGGTATCCTCATTTATGAATGATGTTGATTAACTTACTATAA
Organism: Spea bombifrons; assembly: GCF_027358695.1. Classification (NCBI taxonomy): domain Eukaryota; kingdom Metazoa; phylum Chordata; class Amphibia; order Anura; family Pelobatidae; genus Spea; species Spea bombifrons. The sequence goes on from NC_071096.1 coordinate 9,938,377, forward strand.
AACATGGTGACATTGGGCAATATAAAAGAATATCTGATCACAGATAATTGGATTAAGCTTTTATTTCCATATATATATATATATATATATATATATATATATATAATTTCCTTTAGTACAGATAATGTTTCTTATTCTTCATTTAATTATTATTCATTCAAAAAATGAGTGCAAATCTGAAGATAAGACCATATCTGAGCCCCTATACCCAGGTTGTATACTCTAAGAGGACCCCAGGTAATATCTGAGGTACACATTAGGCTGCCGAGTTCAATAAAAAATATGTTGATTAGTAATGTGAGTTCATGTACTTCACCAAAACTCACTGGTGCAACTTTTTCAGAGTTAAAATGCAGAGCTGAGTACTCATTAAACTCAAAAGGACCTTAATAGTTTCTCTTTGGGGTTACTGAGCAAAAAATGTGCTTGAAATTTTAAAAGAAATGGAAAGTATATACTTTTAATAAATATACTGGTATATAAAATATATTATATTGCACATATACATGTATTGTATATATTATACGTATTATAGTGTTAGGCTGTGTTTCTCTTTTAAAAACCAAGTGTTTGATCCGGTTTTTGAGAAAATAAATCAGTTTTTCAGTTTCTCCATAAAACTTCTCTGTACTGTACATACACAATTTATGACAGATCTAGAAAGCACCATTTAATAGAACGTCACTCATCAATAGCTGGTTTTAGTCATTATGATGTTTAAAACACACAGCATAGGTACATACCTATGAAAAATAAACATTCGTTATTTTCGGGAATGGAATTTGAAATTATTTAGTAAAACTGCATTCATATGTATGAAAGACGTACAGTTTGCCAAGCTTGACAATTAAAAACAAGCCCTGTGGAATTCAGGAGAACGGTAAAATTCTTTTATTTTTAGTGTCAGGCAAAGTTTACAACCGCCTTGTAATATTCACCAGAGTAACAATGCATGAATCGAGCGAACGTTTAGTCATCTTGAAAAAACATGTATAAAAAACATTATGACGCTATTTTTTTTTCTTCTGTCATGGAGAACGATTTGTGTGAGTCATGTAGGATCCTGATGTCATCGAGGCATCTCAATGTGTTTTTCATTTCATTCCTGACCTTCATGATAACGCATCGAGTACGTCTTCTTTCATGACTGAAAGATCAACTAGACTTTTATGTAGATGTGTATGGATTGTGCGACAAACATCTTTAAAAAGCGTTAGTAACTTATTCAGTCTATAGTTGAATGTACCATCCACACTTACGTTTATTGAGCTACGTAAAAGGCTTTTTTTTTACTAAACACAGGTTCTAAGACCGCTAGCTAAATTTGAGGGGAACTGGTCATGTCAGTGATCAAGTGGTGTCCATGGACATACTCTAACTTTCACGATTGTTGACCCTTCTTCATAGATCTGTAGAGTAAAGGTACCTTGAGTAACGACTGAATTGTGGTTATGGTTGAACAGGCTGGACGCCTGGCTCAGTAATGCTGGGAGGGTTGCCTACAATAATAAACTGTCAATAGAACCTCCCTATAGTACTAGGGCCATTTTAGTTCCATGCGGGTATCTGTAGCTACTAAGGAAGACTCAGCTTGACTTTTGTACTGTTGCGCAATACAATGGCTCAGTTAAGCATCTTGTTCATCTCTGTAACACCAGCTTCAAAGAGAACCCACCTGAATCCTAAATCCATAAAAGTTTAACCACTTAATTAATAGATATTTGGAGCTCCTGTATGTTGAACTCAGCAGCTCGCAATGGCAAGGTCTTTGAATGGAAGACATCATGGCAACGTTTTCCTCTGAGATAAATGAGATGGACACATAAGTTTCAACTCATAGTTAAGTAAATTAACCCTTTAGTACATGGTCATCCATCTTCACGGAACACCGGGTTCACAAAAGCGGTGGAGTTTCAAGTGCTGGGCTTAGCTCCTTGGCTCTCTGTCAAAGCCGGGACCCTGCGGACTTCTAGAACGTGTATCTCAACAAGTGTTCTACTGTATGGCATTGCCCTTTTAAGACTCTCGTACTAATACTATGACAAATGAACGCTTTTCTTTTTTATGTAAGAATAAAAAAAAAAAAAAAAAAAGCAGACTTCGTAGGAAATCACCAGATGGCTTCTCCCTTGCAAAATGGCATCTTAATGTATCTTTAATCACTTCAAACTGTGAAGAAATACGATGCTCCTTTTTTGAATTAAGGACGAAACAAAATATAAAAACCGAGAATGAAACCCAAGTGAAATAGAAATAAAATACCTTAATTTATTCTGTTTCTTAAAAAGAAGAGTAGAGAGTTCATGCCCTGCTCATAGCTGGTAGCGTATAAGAAATGTAGACGTTTCTTTTGGAATTTACCATTTAGAACATGGATAGAGTATAATTGAGTAACATTTCACCATCAAAACCTTAAGGGCTTGATTTTTAAGTATGTTATCCGTTGCCAGATATAGGTTCATTATTCCTGGGCCAGGACAACAACCGTAACTGGAAAATTTGCTGGAATTTCACTCGCTAAACCATTTAAAATTGAAAACTTTATAGATTCCACAGTAATAAAGAAACCTTTTATATTCACATAATATAAAATAGCATTAAAAAGTAGTAAATTAAAATATATTATAATTTAGGTCACCAAATTCTTTTTCTTCTTAATATTAAGATATGGCAGATTTATGGCTATAGCTCCCCCCCCATATATATAGTTATTTAGTGGAAAAAAACTGTTCTGATTCCTTTCTTCACATCAATAGATTATGGTATTGATGTGAAAAGAGACGGATAGGGTTAATTAACTTTTTATATACGTTTTATTTAAAAAATAAAGTTGACAGCCGTGGCAGAGTTTGTTATATGGGTGTTTTTTTCTGTAAAAAAAAAATTAAATGAATTATTGAATTAGACAAATTCTACATCAAAGCAAAGGTCTTATAAGAAAAGTTAGTAGGGTTATATATTCGCGTTGTTTTTTTTATTCCCAGGCAGAACGTGTGGAATGAAGACGCTACAGATGCAGAAAGACCATTTTAATTGTGTTAAGGAGAAGTATCTACCTATTATCAACTAACTTCTTAAACTTCGATTACCATGGAGACAACATAAGTCTCTTCTTTGAGAGACCTTTGGGAAAAAAATTTCTAATGGAAAATATCTAACACGTACTGTTAACAGAAAAACGGCAGGGTTTGTTTTTGATTTTCATTATTGATCCGTTTTTATTAAATAATGATATGCTGGTACTGAGAAACAGCAGATTCTTCACGGTGAATGGTTTGCTGGATGCAAATTATCAGGAAAGACTAAGAGACCTCAATATGTATAGCTTGGGGGGAGACGAGAGAGTGGAGATGTGATAAAAACATGTAAATGCATAAAGCAATTTAACAGAAGAATACAGAAGAGAAGATTACGAAGGAGATGTTAGCACAAGAAGTCATGATCTAACACTAGAGGGTCAGGGGCTTCTACTTTACGGAGAGGGTGGTAGATAAGTGGAACAGCCTCCCATCAGAATTAGTAGAGACTGATAAAGGAATGCCTGGGATAGGCATATGGCTCCTGAATAAGACAAGACCAACGACTGATTAAGGTCTGAGTCTTTAGAGCAGGAAATTGGGCAGACTGGGCGGGCTGTATGGGTCTTATCTGTTGTCAAATTCTATATTTCTATGCTTAAAATTAAAAAAATTAGTGTTTTTCAATAAGTGAATACATCCATTGGATTGAAACGTTATAGAAAAGACAATATATACAATGTTATTGTTTGTTTTTGAGTTTATCTACATTTCTAAATAGTTATTGTTGCTTATATTCAAGTTGGCATATTTTGTGTCCTTTTTAGTAAGCCAAAAATAACCTTCTAATATTTGGTCTTCATTCTCTGGTCTTATAGAAAGAGAGAACGTGACTTCCCTAAACGTGCTTCCCCCCCCCCAAGAATCTCCCATGTATGTGATCCATTTTTTGTGTTTAATGGCCGTGTTGGGGTTTGTTTGACTAAGGTGGATGGAAAATGGGAGCTATGTCAGACATTTAACAATTCTTTTTAAATGTACGTAAGAATGATGCAATGTAAGGACGTTTTTACTTTACAGAGAGAGTGGTAGGTCAATGGAACAACCTCCCATCAGAAATGGTAGATGCTAATACAGTAGGGGAATTTAAATATGTATAGGATAGGCATATGGCTCTTGATTAAGGTCTGAGTCTTTAACTCATGAAGGAAATGTTGGTGAGAATGCCGTTGGTACTTTGGGACTTCAAGATAGCTTAAATGGAAAACATTACATGCCGGATTTCACTCTAATATACTTTACACTTAGAATATCTCATTAACCATATTATCCTCCCTTGTTATCTCCCTTGGCCGCCAATCTACAAATTGATTGATGTCAATTAATTGTGTATAATTATTGCCATCCACAAAGCATTAATGATTTTTTTGTGTCTTGGAGAACACGTTGAAGTTTTCTACATTCCTTCAAAGTAAAACAACATTTTATTTATTTCGTTCCAAATAGAAAATTCTTAAATTTTTTTTGTTTTTAAATTATTTTAGATATTTCTCATTTTTGTGTATTTTGGTTTTTCAATTGATATTCTGCATTTTTTTTTTTTTTCTATTTCCAGATTTTATAAAATGATGTATTTATTATATTAGCAATAAGGTCCTTATTTATTAAGTCTTAAGTATTGGATAATGATACAGAGGATATTTCAGACTGGTGTGATATGTTTTGAGAGCATTTATTTATTTATTACTATTACTCTACGATATATTAATTTATTAAGTATTTTAATGTCCGGGGCTCCCATATTTCCAGAAACTTTTCCTATTTCTTTATATAGCGTCCTCCATACAGTATCGGTGCTCACTTTGTGATATTTACTTTCCGTAACTCTAGATGGAATAAAACAGTTGAATTGTAAAATCCACAGATAAATTACCAATTGATCTTAATACTTTAATTACTTTGATTTAATTGATTTACTTTAATTACTGTGTAGTTATTTAAGATAAGTTTGTTATATACTAATGAATTGATTTACATATTATATATGTATGAATTTGACCAACCTTCTTCTGGAAATAATTCACCCATATCTTCTTCTCAGTCCTTCGTTTGTGGTATTTACAACTTAATGTAATCAATGTGAGACCATTCTACAGATAAATAAAATAAAGGTATTATAACTTAGAATAGAAAATAACTTTAGCTAAGGGGTAGAAAGGTACAACTCATTCCTCTCACTAAACATGGCAAGTAACGCTCAGGTAAAGGATAAAGTTTTACTCTCTTGTGGAATGACATTTATTGAGTTTAAAGATAACACTTCTTAGTGTGTTAGTTTTTCTCTTCTTGTGGATGGAAATAGGTTACAAAATAAAGAATGTGGCTATTGTTCCTGAATCAATAAAGACGCTAATTTAAATTTTCTTAAACCCCTAAATAAAAGCCCCAGAAAAATCAAGCATTACCAACCAAACGGTGTTTCTAAAAACGCCACTTAATATTAAGTGTTTGTAGTCTTTTTTTGGGTAGATAATCTTTGTTGCTTTAAAAATCTCACTATCATCTACCTGAGGTAGATTGATGAACAGCTGCCACATGTCACGCTCTACCCAGGCTGCGGAGCTGCATGTCTTTTGTTTCCCTGTCTTGCTGTGGTCCATTTCTGGATTTCCCTATGCTCTGTCCTGTACCGCTGATTCCTGGATTCCAATCCTGCTCTTTGTGTTAGCTCTGTTTCCTTTATAAGGTGTGCCCCACACGTGTGTTCAGTTTGTCGCAGTCTGCAGTCTACAGTCTAGTCTCTCTGATATGTGTATAGATTCAATGTTCAGTTTATTTCGTACCTCTGTAAGCAGGTTTTAGCGTTAGGACTCACCGCCATTGGAGTATTTTTGCGTAGTGGTGGGCTAAGCATACTATGGCCATATGATGTGACAGAATCTCCAATTGTTATCTTGTAGTCCTAGACTAGTCCTGTTTGGTCCTGTGGGTTCTGTGTATTCTTGTCATGTGTTGCCTGGTCAGTCTTGTCAGCTCTGTGCCTTGTTGTCCTGTCCTGTCTTGTATACCCGGTAGAGGGGTGTCCTGTCTTGTAACCCCGGTAGAGGGGTGTCCTGTCTTGTAACCCCGGTAGAGGCAGGGCCGGCCCAAGGCAATGAGGTAATCTTCCGGCACTCAGCATTACAAGCCGGCACCGAGACCGAACAGGGAGACTCGCCGCAGAGGAGAGAGAGGGGCGCCGAGCGGGTACTGACAGCTTGGTAAGCGAAAACCACTCGGCGCCCCTTTCTCTCTCTTTCGCTTTAAATTAAGAGGAAAAAAAAGGGCTTGGGGCAGTTGCCCCACTCGGCTCCATTGTCGGGCCGGCCCTGGGTAGTGGGGTGTCCTGTCTTGGGTGCTCTGGGTCTTTACAGTCGTCTGTATGGACCTGGTTCCTGACACCACATTTGTTGAGGATACAAATACTCTTCGTGCATTGATATTTTTTATTTGGCTTGCTAAAGGGACACAGGAATAATTAAAAGAAAGGGGAAAAAACACCAATAATCTATTTAAAATAGAAAAAAAATTAAAATCTGGACTTTGGGGCCACAAAAAATAATCAGATGGAGCAAGATAGTAGATGTCAGGTATTGGGTCTTGTCAACTGAGGTGAGCAGTGAAAACAAGTGGAGCGCTACTAGTTGGAAAACCCTGCTCGGTTATGTTGACAACAAAGGTCCAAAGATGAAGCACTCAAAACAAGAGTGCTTTACCTTTTCCTTGTGAATGTAATAATCACCCCCTCTGGTCTTTATTTGATTAAATAGTTAAAAATTGAACATAAGCAGTTTAGGGTGAATATCGTCCAATCGGTTTCTTGGTTCTTATTTAGTCCATATATTTTCTCTGTCTTGTTTTTTTAAGAAATGGTTTAAGGGACTTTCTTGGTCTTCTGGTTAAGAAACACCCCCCCCCCCAACAGGTTTGTATATCATCTGTTGGTCTACATTATGTGTTCCACTGTAAGCATAACAAACAATCCTACAGACTAGGAGTAGCAAATGTATTCAGTGTTTACGATACCTTTCATCTAAGAGATTACGAGCCAGTTATGACTGGAGTGGGGGTATGGGAGTGGGGGTGGCGTATGATCAAGACACATGCAGCTAAATAATATACTTTGTTACGCTGAACAGACATCACAGGATTTTTTCATAGCTATTTCTGATATTTTACGGACCCCCTTTATGTCATGATCTAACCCAACAGCGCTAGGCGTCCAAACTTTCTAAACAAGAAACTGGTTAGAAAACGTTAAATCCCCACCGATATGATGTATTTTGAGACATTGTACCAAACCAGAGGACAATGCAGTCCATTTATAGCTAACAGAGGTTCATCCACAAAAATGGTGCTGGGCAGGCCCGGACTGGGACAAAAAATAGGCCCGGGCATTTAAGCCTGAGCAGCCCATATTTATTTATTTATTTATTTATTGTTAAAGCCCAACCTTCATGTACCACCTTTGCATTTAATCATTCACACAAATCATTAACACATTCATTAATGCAGTCTCACAAATCATTCAAGCAATTCATCCTCACATGAATTCATTAATTGTCATACGCATTCACACAATTCATCCACACATTTATTCATTCATTCTCATACGCATTCACACTACCCCCTCTCTTCATCTTATCTGCCCCTTTTCACTATGTAACCCCCTTCCCCACTTCTCAATATGTAGCGCCTTTATCTATCCCCTCCCCCTTTCTCACTATCTAACCCCCCTCTGCCCCTTCTCACTGCACCCACCCCCCTCACCCTACTTACCTTGTTGCCGAAGCAAGCAGCAACTGCGACCGCGCCTGTGGCAGGGCAGGATTGACTTAGGGGCTAATGGAGCTGCAGCTCCAGGCCCCCACCTTAAAATAGGCCCACTCAGGACCGGACTGACTGGTACTATATGGCCGCATTAACGCAGAGCCCCTTAAGCCCGCCGCAACTACCCCCTCCTAACTATCTACCCTCTCCCTCTTTGAAGTTCACTTACCTTTCAGGAGTCCTGCGGTGGGGGTGCAAGGCCTCTGTCTCCCAGCTCTGCCACTGTATGGAACAGTATAGAGTGATGGGAGTTATGATGTACTTTTAGAGCATAATTAGATCATGAAAAAAGACATTGGAAATGGTACAGCATAACACCCATCACTCTCACGCATTTACCAATCCACACATATACCAATCCACACACATACCAATCCACACACATATACACCAATCCACACATATATACCAATCCACACACATACACCAATCCACACATATATACACCAATCCACACATATATACACCAATCCACACATATATACACCAATCCACACATATATACACCAATCCACACATATATACCAATCCACACATAAATCCCAATCCACACATAAATCCCAATCCACACATAAATCCCAATCCACACATAAATCCCAATCCACACATAAATCCCAATCCACACATAAATCCCAATCCACACATAAATCCCAATCCACACATATATACCAATCCACACATATATACCAATCCACACATATATACCAATCCACACATATACACCAAACCACACATATACACCAATCCACACACACACTAATCCACACGTATATCAATCCACACACATATATACCAATCCACACATATACACCAATCCTCACATATATACCAATCCACACATATATACCAATCCACACATATATACCAATCCACACATATACACCAATCCTCACATATATACCAAGCCACACATATATACCAAGCCACACATATATACCAATCCACACATATACACCAATCCACACATATACACCAATCCACACATATACACCAATCCACACATATACACCAATCCACTCTCACTTAATGCTTTCCTACCTTTCCTTTCTTCTTTCAGCTTCTTCAGTTCCTTTCTTCTTTCAGCTTCTTCAGTTCTTCTGTCTTCTCTGTCTTCTTCCGGGTCAGAGGGCGCGGCTTCAGTGCTGTGCGCACAGCAGCTGTTGCCGCGCGGATCACAAGGGAGCGGTATCGGAGGTCTTTAACAGACCTCCGGCTCCCTTGAGGGATTTTAAGCCGGGTTGAACCCGGCTTAAAATCACTCAAGGGAACCGGAGGTCTCTCAAAGACCTCCGATACCGCTCCCTTGCGAGCCTGCTCCTCCAGCGGCGGACATTACTGTCCGTCTCTGGAGGGGTGCCGGGTGCCGCAAGTTGGCGGCACCCAGTGCGGACCGCCCCCCGCCGCCGCCGCCGCCCCCTGGAGGGTGGTCGCACACCCCAAAGGTCGGCCCTGCCCTAAGGGGCCGGGAAGCCCCCACCAGGGCCGGCCTTAGGGGTCTGCGGCCGTACAGGGTTTAAATTAAACCATCGGGGTTTTTTTTTTTCAACTTAAAAAAACTTTATTTAACATGGAGGATGTTAAATAAAGTTAAAAAAAAACCCCGATGTTTTAATTTAAACCCTGTGCGGCCGCAGACCCGTAAGGCCGGCCTTGGTGGGGACTTCCTGGCCCCTTAGAGTGGCGGACCCGGTCGCAGTTGCGGCGGGCTTAAGGGGCAGGTGCCCCTTATGCCCTGCGTTAATGCGGCCGTAGGTAGGGTAGGGGCCTGGAGCTGCAGCTCCATCAGCCCCTAAGTCAGTGCGGCCCTGCCGTGGCCCAGCCCACCGGGCAAATGCCCGGTGTGCCCGATGGCCAGTCCGGGCCTGGTGCTGGGTGTTGCAAATCCCTTTAATATAAATGGTAGAATTTTTTTTTAAGTGTCAAAATCCTACATTTAATGACAACCTGTAAGTTTTGAAAATGTAACCACTGAATGGTTTATTGAAAAGTGCTGCAGGATATGATGGTTCTCTATAAATCCATAAATAGAAATAATAATAATCATTATAAATGTTGATTTTTTTAAAATTATTTTTTTTTTTTTTTTTTTTTTTCATAAGCTGGGACTTTAAGGCCAGCACCCACCTGATGAAGTAAGCGTGGCTGGACATGCACAGCCACATGCTATGTTTTTATGCTCATGAAGCTTCCATGCTGCAGCACCTGCCCCTGGAGCGAGTGTGTGGCGCTGTCCGATGGGTCCAACAGTAAGGGGTACTTCAGTTAGGGTTCGCTGGTTCCTGTGCTTCCTCAGTTGTGTTTTAAGCTAGAAGGAAGATGAGAACAGATAAAAGACCCAAAGACCTGGGGAAGCAATACTTTACCCGGAGACTCCGAGTCAAACCCCTGGTCCCCTGGTATGTGCATGATCCATGGCGATCCAACGCAACACAGTTTGTCAAACCGCAGGTACGCATTGCAGGATGACCGAAAAGCTGATCTGAAACAAACATGGCCGCCTCCACATAACATTTAAGCTTCTGAGTTATTGTTCTTATTTTCCAAAGAAAACTAATATTTAAAAGTTTCAAAGGGGAACCAACATTTTTTTTTATAGCGAAACATAACTTTTTAGTTTTAATTTCCAGTAAATTTCTAGAAATGAATATTATAGGTCTGTAAACGTCTGACATTTTAATGATCACACTTGGATCAAGTAAAAAAATTACTGGACTTTGTAGTCTTCATTGTTGTCCCTCTTGGATAGTAAATAGTCCTAAAAAAAAGTGTTTCCAGTGAGCAAACTACAAGAAGGACTAGTCAATTACTGAGTCGGTATCAGCTGTCTTCTTGCTGAAACTAAAACGTATTGTGTTCCCATTGCAAGTTATTAGTGAGTCAGCTTTGCAAGCTCTTTTTAATGCGTCTCCCACCTTCCAAAGCCGTATGCCACTTAGACAGCAGCCGAAACATGACAAACCTACAATTATACTGGTAACGTTAACTCAATTTTAAATGTCACAACAGCAAATCAAAACACGAAGCCCCTACAAGTCTATTTTACATCTTTAAAACGCCTGCTTCGATGCGGCAAGCAACGGCTCGACGCTGCAGGTAAAGAATTACAGTAAAGATAATGTGGTCTCTTTCATAACACTTCTATACATTAAATCCATACAGAATATGGGCAATGGAATACGCTCACCTGAAATCTATTTTAAAAACATGCATCCTGTGTTGTCATTTTTATTGTTAAATATTTGTTTTACCTCGTTTCGCTCTTTAAAGAGACTAACTGTAAAAGCATGCGTATAATATTCACATTTTTACTTTTTTAGGCTGCTTTAAAGGCTATTATACAAATATACAAAACTATATTTTGACCTCATATTAGAAATTGATTTGATCATAAAATATATATTCTGCATTTACCTAATTGTTCTACATAAATGGAGAGGGATATTATATGTGAATTAACTACATTACATTCTATATATCAACCTATTTTATATGTGGAAAATGATACATATAGCTAAACTGAGATTATGCTGTATGTATGCTTTTCAGATGATCCAAGACCCATACCGGAGATAATATAATGATTCTGGTGCAAAGTTTGAAAAGTGGTCTTACCACCATAGCAACCATTGGAAATGTCTGATCAGTACGGGCACGGCCATTCCATTGGGTACTATAGTGATAACACCACTTTCCAAACTTCATAGAATACATTAAGTGATTAAGGAGGCATTGGTGCCAGCTAATTTGCCCCATTTTTGAATGACCATACCTGGGATCGTACCAGGGTAGGTCATCCAAAGTCCCCCCTCTCTTCTGGGGTAGTAGCTTTATGTGGTAAGAACAGCGGCCCAAGGGGCACGGTTATCCCCAGCTACCCCTAAATTAGCTAGTACTGGGAGGGGAAGTGGGCATGCCCAAATGCTGCCCCCTGCCCAGAGAAAAAGGAGGAGAACCTGGAGATCCAACGAAGCCTAGCTTCATTCCTTATCCCATGCCTAAAATCACTCACCTCTACAACTTCCAGTGGATCCACAACTCCCATTACTTTGTAATCCTTATAGATGTATCCAAAATCCTCCATGTTCAATGGAACCAACTTGCAACTTTCAAAGTTCAGCAAATCAGTGTGTTTTGCCTAGCATGACTTAAAGCAACACTTTCATGATGATCCCTTTTGTGCCCTTCCACAGGTTTTCTATGCATGCCTTTTGTGTGTTGTAGAAGTTGTAGAAGGTGGGTAATGTGCATTGAGTATGTTGGCTACCATGTCGGTTTAGGGATGCATTATGCAGGACCTGCTCAAGCTTAATGTTGCCAGTTCTATTTTGCTCCTGGGGGTCAGCTAAGGACTAATATCTTGATTAACTTTGTGGCTTTAGTAATCTCTTCTTTTCAGCAAATTATAAAATCTTGTTCCCTTTAAATGACTCCAAACAAATTGCTTGGAGGACTCAAAGAAGTGGTAGAGATGGAACTAACAAGAAAAACTCTGAGAACAATAGTTTTTTCACTTCAGTCTCCAACATGAATATAAACGAAAACACACAACACAAAGACCAAATGAATGATTCTGAAACTATTCAGATCATGAGGCAGCACTGTTACATTCTGCTAGATCAGTCGTGTAAAATATTACCCTTAATATCCTCTTCAGGGGATTTTGGCTGCGTTTGTTTGTATAGCTGTGTCATGATGGGTACAGGTGCATGATGTTAGTAGATATGAGTTTTAGGTGTATATAGATATTAGTGGACTCCTTGGACGTTTGGAAAAGTGTGTTTTTGTTCTTTTTCAATTTGTCAGTAGTGTTGTATAAGTTACGCATTTAATAAAAGCTCATGACGGGGGTACGGTTCACTACTGCTCTGGTGGTCCTCCCCAATATTTCCAGGGAGTTGGGGGAAAGGGATCAATGGCAAAATAAAACCTACTCTTCAACGTAATCCCATGTTTGCCTTCTTCATTTCATCTCCCCAGAAGCTATATTTGGCAGAATTTCTGGCACCAAGGCCACCACTGATATCAATCTTGTGATATTTTGGGTGATTTTCCCTGCTCAGGCACCATGCCGAGCGAATACTTTATGGCAATGCTAATGAAGTCCGTTCCTCCACATCCTATCATTAGTCAGAGTGTCAGGCTGGGTGATTAAGGCTTAGCCATTCTTTTGTTTACCACAATGTGGTATGATAAGGAGTCAGGGTGTTTGTCTAGTAGACTAGATTTCTTAAGCTGATAATAATAATAATAATTAGACTTTTACCCTTTTTTTTTAACACTAAATATTGCAATACTTCAGACAATAGTAGTACATAAAGTTTTCATATGACAGAATAAGCAGATCGTTGGATTATATGTGTGTCTGACTGGTGAACCCGTCCTAATGCTAGGGGAATCCTTAGAATTTTCCTTGTAATAGGTCCCTGCAGGCTTGAGTGTTTCACTATGTAAAGGTAGGATTTATTAGGCTTGAAGTACAGCGATGCCAACTTGTTCTGACTGCTGCTATTTGCAATGTCTATGATAGGTCATTCATTTCATAAATTTCTTTCTTACGTACCCGTAACATTTTTAAGCCCTTAAACAAACCGCAGAGAGAAAAGTCACGGCAAGTTGCAGGAATTCAAAACGATACGCGTACCAGCACCTAATCAGTTAAACTCATTTTTGTTTTTCGACTCAAGTAGAAGAAATAAAAATACATTTAAACTTTTTATTAATATCTGTTAATTAGATTCCAACACTATAGTGGATTAAGAGCGCTGATTATTTAGTTGAAAAAGGGGTGTTTCAAAGCTAGAGCCTATTGATGGTGTCCAGAGAAGGCGTTAATTGCCGAGAGATTCATTGGGTTAACCATGAAAAATTAGATAGGACTTGGGGTACTTTGACGTAGTGACTGGCTGAGCAATATATGGCCGTATAGTGTGACGGAATCCCCAATATTTATGTTTTAGGTGTTTATTTTCACATTTTAATATTAGAATAAATAGATGGCCTAGACATAGGTCCATGGTACTATAGGTGTAGAACAGGAGATTAGAAGCCGGTTTTAAACTCCTTTTGAATTGTCCAGGATCACACGCAAGAACGCCCAGAATAAAGATGTCGCAATGTTAAACATGAAAACTCTTGTGTAGACATATAAAACAATATTTAAGTAAGTCATTACAGAGGCAGTCGTTTTAAGCATCCCACAGGCATGGATTACATAGTTGGCATTGGAAACTGACACTCAGTGTTCACCTGGCAATACTTCTAGGACATGGAGAATGAAGAAATTCCGAGCATTTGTACATTGATATTGTAACTGTAATCCAATAAACACGCAATCACTCACAAGGCCAGCGTACACACAAAAAAATAGTTACGCAAACCATATTCTATTTAAAGCCATTTGACTTAAGCCATGTCAGACGAAGACGGTACGTTTATGTAACGAAGGGAGCAGAGAAACGCCCTAACCACGTTTTCTACTGATGTTAAATGAAACGAAATGGCAAATACGATCCAAAGACAATTCTGACACCTCGTCATCAGATGAACCATGAGTCTCGTCCAAAAGACACTTCATTGCTACCCACACTACCTGATGAACCCACCAGAGAGCCATATGGCTTCCCTCGAAATGCTGCCAGGGTGACAGCTGCCAGAGTCAGATCAGCAGTGATATCCAAGTGAAGAACGGTAGGACGCATGCTGATCAGCTTTAAGAAATGCTTAATGGTTCATTGGGGTAGGTGGACCAGAAAATTATGTAGGAGTGGAGACGGCATAAGAGCACACTTTGGATTTTTTCCCCCCCAATAGTCACCAATTCTTCTATTTTTAACCAGCAGGAGAGATCGTTAATATGTAATTATACTTCTAAATAAAGAACTGTGGTTTATTTTAGCTGATATGTGTAACAAATGGGGTATCGTGTTAGCCAGACGGCTTCCTGTGTAACTAAAAATGGCACTCACAGCCCATCGTGATATAACGGATTATTATTATTAGAAATCATTGAAGGACTCGATTCATTTTTGTGCATTTTTTGTGATAATATTGCATTGCCTGCCTCAGCTACAGATTGGAAGATGGAGGCCAGTTGGCATAAAAAAAAATCATGATTTTAGTTCTTTTTGTTTCGACTTTGTCTCTTCCTGTGCTTTTTATTTATTTTTTATTTCTAAACTAAAACCCACTATCCTTTCATGGCCCCCACAGTGACTGAAATACACTTTTTGTAGGACTACTAGGCCCCTACCATTTTCTCATCAGAAAAATACCATCGTAACAGTGGGTAATTCACATTTTTACATGACTCTGGAATCCACAGCAGACTTGTTAAATTTATCTGGATTTCTCCAGTTTTCAAACCGAAATTGTTAGGTTCTGTGGCGCCAGAGATATCCATATCGATATACTGTGACCCGCCATTTACAGACATGTAGTGGGACTAGATAGGGACGACGCTATACACTGGCCCATTGGTTGACTTTATCGCAATTGTTGTTTTTCAGTATACATAACTCATATTTGGAAGGCTTTAGTACCCCCGCCCCTGTGCCAACTCCTCCACTGCCCTCATGTTATATCTTATTTTCCCTGGTGAGTCCAAGGGAAAAGTTCTGGCTCGTTCTCCATGTAAAAGTCCTTAATGAAACTCTATGGGATTTTGAGTGATCATCCAAACTATATAAGACCTCTAGTCCATTAATATAATATTTGCCAGCATGAGCTTTATCTTGATTGATTAATCACTATTTATCGTTCATAAATTTAGTAAAAATTGTTATAACAGGAGCCACCAGAAGCCAAGAGATAGAATGAGGTTGGGTAAATACCTGTCCATCTCTGTTAAATGACTAAAAATGTTTTTAAAAATTCAGGTCTAGAATTTCTCCAATTATCAAAAGGCTTAAGGTGTCCGATTATCTTTGAAACCACTTAAAATGGAGATACACAATAAAAATGGTTGCCCGTTCTGTAGCTGCTATGAGAGACATACTGTGAAAAATATCACTGAATCAGACAGTTTAAATGTCTTCCATGAGTCATCCAGACTTCCGATAAGAGCAGGGAAGAATCGCTAAGACAGAACATGAAGATTTATTGTTTCTAAGCTAAAGCCGATAAGCACCTGGAATTATTAAGAACAATAACAAACTCTACGACATTAACATTTCCAGTAATGGGCCATATTACACAAATCTCCCTAAACACCCCCAACCCACCAACCGTTAGATTTTACATTTTCAAAAGAATGAAGCTTCAAAATGGCATTTGTTTTTACATGAACATTAACATGGTTAATCAGAGTATCATATTCAGCATATCTCGCTGTGCAGAAGAACATACATATTGCACTTATATATTTTCACTTAAACAGCAACTATGTTATGATGTCATTACTTTTGAATATTTTAATTAGTGATGAGCACTGAAATGAGATAATCACATGATCAAAAGTGGATTAGCAATGATGTGTAAGAGTTGTGTCGTTTAGATGCCTTTTTTGATGGACGGACAAATTCAGCTTTTCCATATTTGGTCGTGTGAGGTCAACCTAGTATGAAGTTCAATATGACATCACTGGTGGCGAGACCTAGGCTATGGTAGGGCTACCAATAGTAATGCATAGGCTTATATTAACGTCTTGAAACATTGGCTTCCTTGCACCCGGGACATAGCTGCTGATAATATTCCCTCAATCACTAATTAGTAGATGCATGGGGAAAAAATGACTTGTGTATTGCCTTTAGTGCCAGAGGGTTGTCCGGTATGATACAGAACAGACTCCATTTAGCACTGTGTGGTTAGACTATATTTCTTATACTTTTGGCAATGTCCCAGTAAAAATTGTATAGTTACCCTGCATCCTCCAGATAGAGGTTTTTATTCCTTGGCCAACTCATAGAACCATTTTATTAGCTGAATCCCAATACATTTCCAAATAAACTCTTTTACATATGTTTCAGATAAAAAGTATTGGTAACAATTATTCTGCCCACCCAATTACATTAACTTAACACATCTACCTAGCTGCTATGTTTTAATACATTTTGTAACACATTAAACCTAGTGAGTCTTTGGTATAAACAAATATTTTTTTATTCAACTTTATCATTATTATTTGTTTTATATAACAACATCATGTTCCGCAGCACTGACATTACTTTGAATTTGTTTAATTTATCTTCCCGGCTCTCTTAATTACATTTTTTTGTGGCTTTCTTTAGAAACCCTGAAACACAAGTGGTATATTCTAAAGTAATCTCTTAATATCAAACATGTCCTATTTAGTTTTGGTTTACTAGTATACTGTTCCTCTATCCTAACAAAAAATGATGTAGGGGAAAGAAGAAAAATGTAATAATTCAGAAAATAAAGAAAAAAATACAAATGTGTTACTATTTGATCTTCATTCATAGATTGAGTGAATTAACACTATTGAAAAAATGGGTAGCTATGGATTCATCTACATCTGTATTAATCAATAAATTTATGTTATTAGTATTAATTGGTTTTTTAACAGAGGAATATTTTTACTTTTAATGTATGTGTTTAACAAACTAGAATTATTTCTAATTTTTTTTTAAAGGGGGGGCCAGAAGGAAAAAAAAATGTTTTGGATTTACACATACATTTCCTTTGTCGTATTTCTGCTTTTCTGTAGATTTCACTTCTAAATGTGTTTCTGTATTAAACCACATCAAGGTAAATCATTTTTAGGGAAAAAAATATTTAATAAATCATGAAAGAGGAAAAAACAAAAGAGCTTTGCAGCTCAAAATTCATACCATACGATATTGCAAGCTGATGAACAAACCCCTTAAAAAAATAGTCTGATTGATAGCTAATAACGCCCTGTGAATCAAACATAAAGGATGATTTTTTTTTCTAACTCTAAAATAAAGGTTTCGAAATGAGTAAATAAAAATAAATGTTACATGTGAATATACCCAAGGGCCATTTTTCATTCAATGTATTTCTAGTGCCTGCTCTCAAAATGCGCAGCTGACAAACTTCATTTCTAGAACTGTAAACAGACCAACATATATTGCGGATATCCTATGGAATTGTTATTGATGGAAATTGTTGTGATGAAACCCTATTTCTAGACCAGTTGGGTTATACAAGGATAGTTCAAGTTAAAGACCAGCTACTAAACACTTTTCTGCATTAAAAACCAAATTGTCTCTTACTTTATTATATTTTTTTTAGCTGCGGCTAAAAGCTTCAGCCAAAATTGTTACAATGCAAAGGCTGTCCGAACCTTATCTAGACTAAGTCACAGACGTTTCTATGAAACCTCAGAGGGACAGGTTTGATCGTCACAGGCTTCCTGAATTTAAACACAGATTTTTCTTGATGTAAAGACTCGGACCTTAATCAGATATGGTTGAAAAGTTATAAAAATATTAAACATGTAAATTATACATAATATACGTTAATAATCTCATATTTTAACCATTAAATGAAACGAAGGTTTAATTAGCTATTAAAATTTTAATTCCCATAGAAAAGAACACATAATATAGAAAGAGAAAATTAAGTTTGTGAATAAGCATTTCTGGGTTGGAATCGCTCTAAAATGCAGTAATAAAATTTTTTTAAAAAAAAAACATTTCTAGCAAATGTTGCAGATCTGCAACATTTCTAAAAAAAAAAATCAGTGTATTATTTTTTCAACTTTGGATTCAGCTTATAGGCAGATCTTCTTCAAGACTTTTCAGTAAAGGTATGGAAAGTTGGAGGACCCGTTAGCGCCAACGTCCTTACTACTGGTATGACTTCACATCATGGCGCTCCACCTTTAAAGGAAGCGCAACACAGAAGGAAACTATGGAGGACTGTGCCAACTCGGTGCCGCCATCTATAGTAATTATGGGCCAGTCGGAGAGATCAGTGACCTCCCTTTTTACTGGCTTATTGAGTTGTAGTGTTGAAGAGAGCCGATGGTCCATGTTATGCATTGGAAGGGCTGGCACATCCCCTGTTCCTGCTGCCCTAGGGCTAGTCCAGAATACAACTGTAACTATTGCTACCAGGGCTGCTATGAATTAATAATTGTGGGCCCCTACCTATTGCTTTATATATGTTCTTTTTGCAGTTCCACATACAACCACCAGGTTTGAGCATTTACTCTGACTTTTTTTTGGATGTTTACTATAATAACTTTTGTGAATCTTGTATGCTTTTCTTACCGGTTAATGTATTTGGACAGAACTGTATAGTATGCATGAGTGTGTCTTTGGGCTACTTTATTATTAGCCCCCTGGGGTAAACATTGCCAGTCCTCCCTTGAGGGTCAGAGGTCCAGATGCTGTGTTGTAAAATATGTGTATACTTCCAGCTTAAGTGGTAGAGGTTAATATGCAAAAGTAAAAATACATCCTGAATATACAGTAAAACCAGACCAAGAATCTAGTGATCTTATACCAGGGATTAATTGTCTGATAAGAGAAATAAGACTAATAAATAGGCAATTAAAAAAATAATAATAATAATAATCCATATTTTTTATACACTACTTACTTATAAATTTTAAGTCTATTTTAAGTGACAGAGATACTTTCATTGGTTAGGGGAAAATGTTGACATTTACAAGATACTGAAACTATGTTTTTTTCTAGTAGTTGCTCAAAAAAAAATAAAGCAGAGGTTGAAAATAAACAAGGAATTGCAAAGTTTTTCAATTATTTCTGACCCTGCAAGATCGAGTCCGATGTTATAAACTTCCGACTTGCATTATTTACTGCAATTGTAAAAGTATACCAAAAATATAAGGTTGGGAAACCAAAGGTCATTTGTCGAATGACAAAATGAAGACACGCTTTAGTGCATCTGTATTGACATTGACTGGTTGATCCAGAATGGAGATACTCCAAGTTGAAACCCTAGGTTTTTGCACAATGAACAAATACAGCATTACAAACATCTGAAACATCCAAATTCTCAAAAGTTTCTGTGTATTATTATTTCAACTTCAGGTTCAGCTTATAGGCGGATCACAGACTGGGTTTATTAGTTCCTTTATAACCATATGTGCAGTAAATCATCTGTAGTTGATCTGTGGGTTTTTAGGACATTTTTATATTGGTGAAAGTATTGACCGTGACTTACGTGTCTTAAAGCGCATTGACCACCACGAACTTGGCCTGCACGTTCATGGACTAGTCAAGGCTTGGCCAAGAAGGCAAACATCTCCAAATAGAATTGGCCTCCAGTAGAGATATGGACTAGGACACAAGCTATTTTTATACTTCAAGGAATTGTATTCAGTATGAGTTCATCCTAGAAGTGTCTCAACTATTCATTAATCACCAAGTAGGTGAAGACACAGAGAAATAATATTAATAGGGCAAATAAGATCTGCACCATTAATTAATAGCATATTTCTTAATTGACGCTCAACAAAAAAGTCATTTTTTAAACATAAAGCAATTGTGAAATTATATTTATTACTAAAGATAATATCTATTCAGAGATTGATTTTCATTCTAGAGGAAAAGCAACTTCACCAGCTGGAGGTCAATGCAATGGCAATCATGTTAATTTTGGGCTCGCGCACACACTCATGTGTAGACTTACAAAGATCTCTGGAGCATGTAATAAGCTCAGAGCCAATCAATCCAAACCTCTAATTTCAAATGATATTCTAGCAAGCTCTTGAACCATTACAACCTATTCATAATGCTATTTAACAGGATGTTCGAAGGTTGATGTTTCTCGATTGAAAGGGATCCAACAAAACAAGAGTAAATTTGCAAGGTTATGCGCGATCACCAAAAAGTGTATCTGACTCAACCTGTGCTATGGTTTGCTACATACAATGAAACAATGCATGCTCCCTTAAGAACACTAGAATCCTTCTATTCTTTTATTTCTGACCTTTTTATGTGGGCATACTATTCTTTATCGGAACAAAAATGATTGTTGTCATTTATTGAGATAAATAAACTTGCCAAACAAACTGGTGAACACAAAAAGTTTCTATACTAACACTAATATTAATATTAAAAGAAAACAATGAGTAGGACAATAGTTGCTAAAAAGGTATTTTATCTGAATATGATACACGCATGTATTCATTTATTAAAATATATTTATTTAAATTCAATTTATTTTAGTTAATGTTTTATATTTTTTTTATATTTTAATATAAAATGATTGACGTGTATTTCACTATTTGAAATAATAATATCATGTATAGTGAACAACACAAAGCTAGAATTGTATTAAATGTAATTAATATAATATAAAACGCACATGGTATTAAATCCAATTACCATAAATATATTACAAAATATAATTTTTCATTACTAATTGAACAAAAAATATTTTTGAATAATATTACAATAAGGGTTGCAACCTTTATTTATTTTTAATTTTTTTTTTAAAGAGGTCTGTCCAACTGTTTTCTTCTAGTCATACAGAAAAAAAGGAATTTATTTCATATCTGCCAGGTTCATGATGATTCATTGGAGTACAAGAGATCACACTCATTTAAGAGCACAAGCTGGAAAAATAACTCGTATTTCACATATTGGTGCATTTTGATGAGACATATCAATAAGGAAGAGAGAATTCGTGTTGGAAAGCTGAAAAAATTTATTAAGGTGTGATAACAAGAGAGTTTTCTCTGAAGGGAAAAAAAACTTCAGATTTAACATGGATTAATAAAGTTCAAGACAGAGGCAATAAAAATAGGAAAGTACAAGCCCTTTGTAGGTCAAAAGGTGTAAAATGACATTTCACAGGGCTGGAACATGTGGCCCTGCCTTGAAGTGGTCAGTAAGGTTGTGTGCGAAGTTTCAGGAAGAGTTCTAGATCTCTGCAAGTTTGCAGATGTTCCGGGTGATGATCTAACGAGACCCCTGCGTGCATGTGCAGAAAACACTTCCATGTTTAATTATTTCAGTGGTAGCACTTTCTGCCACTGATTGGCTGTTTCAAGCAGCCAATCAGTAACACCCACCGGGATGTGGAGGAGGCATGGATTGCTGTTAAGTGTTTATTTCCCTAGATTTCAAGAACACATTACACAAAGTAGTTTAATATGCTTTCTTTGTTAAATGTACTGTCATTGTTTAACATAACTGTGACATTAACCCCTTAATGACAAAGCCCGTACATGTACGGGCTCAAAATGCATTCTTTTCAATGGGTTTAGGGACCGCCCATTGTCCTTAAGGAGTTAATATACATGTAATGGCTGCTCAGGCCTATAACACAGAATACCTTTACTCTTCATCAATAAGACACACTACACACAAATATGTGGGCAAGGGCTTGTCCATAGCGGTCTCTCCCAATTTCTGCAGTTGTGGATACCATATAGTCCTCTTAGCTGTGACTAAACAAGATATCAACACATATTGGTCACCAGAGAACCTGAGGAATTAACCCCTGCCAGCTGAAGACCAAGTCAGCACGTCAGGCAGTTACAGCCATCATATTCACCAGCTGCATCGGCCACCACGGGCTTGGTCTATCCCAATTTCTGCTGTTGCGGAAATACCAATATTAGCCTTCTTAGCAATCCATTCTGGGTGGTAGGGTGGAAAAGTTCAAGATCTTCTCCCTGACTGATTCTGGATGAAAATTGTAAACACGACAAATAAGAGGGACACAAGTATTCCTGCGTAGGCCAGCAGTCATATCCCCCTTCCCTATTGTCCCGGGGGCCCCATTTCCCAGCCTCCCCATACTTCTCCCAACCTGCTTAGTTCCACCCATTCTAATTGATAGTAAGTTAAAACATAAAGCAGGCAATTTATTCAATTGACTTATACGTTGTTTTTTTATCATTATTCTAGAAGCATACACGGTTTTATTGATTATGATTCCCTTCATATGTGCATGTGGTGATTGTCAATACCTTGCCGTTCAATATTGCCATAGGCTGCAGCACCAGATCCTTTCTGAACCTAGCAACACCCCTGGTTAACAGTATCACCCTGGCAACATATACTATATCAAACCCACTCAATACAATAGCAAAGATCACTGTACATGTTGTGGAATGACTACAAATAGGTGGGTTAAAAATATATATTGTACAAGCAGTACAACCAATGCGTTAAAAAAACAAAAACAAAAAAACAGAAACCCCCCCCCAGAAATTAAGTACTGGTTATCCGAAAAGATAAATATCTGCACTAATCCAAGCTTAGGTATATACTACAGATATGCAAAAACAATTAAATATACACACATACACAACAATAAACCCCCAACGCTTGTTGAACCTTCCCTCGAATATCCTATGATGCCTACAACATTCAATGATTTATTTAGCTTCAATGCTGCCCTAGGCCTAACCCTAGGCTCTGCTACCCCCTCTGTGCCACTGTCCATACTTATTAGCATCATGTTATGATGTCACTCCTGGTGCCCCACTTTTAAATGAAGCACGGCACAAAAGGAAACTATGGCACACTGTGGAGACTCTTTAGAACCCTTCATAGTGTTCATGGGCTGGTTGGGGAGATCAGTAACCTCCCATTTCACTGGCTAATTGCCTAATGCTCCCTTGTTATGCGGCAGAGGGGCTACCGCTCCTCCTGGACCTGATGCCTTAGGCCCAGGCCTAGTCGGCATACCTGGGAGGATTCAGGCTCCAGTTACTCAGAGCCCTCCCTCATCAGCGGCCCTGCTCATGTGGCAGGAGGGGAAGTGGGCAGGGAGTGGGGCAATTCCCAGAGACTTCCCAAGTATGCTAGTCGGCCTAGACCTGAAAACATCACCGACGACAATGCGTGAGCAGGCAATAAAGTGCATACATCAAGGGTAAAAGTGTAAGTGATGATAAGATTGAATGATGACGACATTATGACGACAAGTGGAAAGAAGCAACACAACACATTGACCTTTAAAAGCCAACCATGTTATTTTGTTAACGTTCTTATGGAGACTCCCTAAGAGTAAATAAATTACATTATTTAGGGCTCGTTTCTTATTGTGGTAATTTGTCTTGTATTTGGCTTCAGGTTGTGTTAATCCAATGGAGACCTTTTTCTCTGTAATGGCGAAAATTACCTATAAGGTGTTAAGGTATTAAGCTTTGTCCATTCTCGGCTGAGCACCATACACATTGTTTGCTCCTACAAAGGCTAAGTGCAAAGATTTGTCCTTGCATCAAGCATCCTGGAGAGTGATATTACCATGACAACAGGTACAGATTTAACATAGTGAGCATGACCACGGATCATGGGGCTAACGCAATTAGTAAAATACAGCTAATTATCTCTTTAAACGCATCAATGCAGGAGGTAGGGACTTAACACTTTAATATTAGGGCACCTGTTTAAGAAAATAGCATCTACCGTAGTTAAGACAACTTTTGAATGACATCTATTATTCCTTTCACCTTCAACTAGAAATGAATTAGTCACTCAAATTCAGATATTAGAAAAGTCACATATCCTACATTTTTGATATATCTATACTACATGGGTGGAACTCATTTTCCTAATATTTTTATTTTAACTCATTCAGGTGTAATATGATGTAGCGTCAATCACAAATTCTGGACTAGGGTCTCCTAGAAGCTGGCTTTTTCTCCCTTTTTCATGAAAGCACCAACAAGCGTTAATGTGGGAAGAAGCTGTTTCTCCACATTATGTCTGTTTCCTGGATCGTCACATGTATCATGATGGATGTCATGGATCCCTGCAGAAGCCGTAGAGGGAGTAACACAGGGAGGGAAGTTAAACATGTATGGGCGATCCTGAATCTCACACGAGACCAAGAACTGATTAATGTCTACAGTCTTTACAAAAGGAAAACCAGGCAGACTAGACGGGCCGAACGGTTCTTATCTGCCTTCAAATTCTATGTTTTTATGTCAGGATACGTTTTACTGAGGAACTAGTTTGGGGGTTTTTCCCCCCCCCAACGGATGGGAAAACGAAGGCAAAAGAAGTCTTTGTTGATGTAGGCTGAGGTGGACCGCAGAACAAAAAAAGAATGTTCCTTATAAATACACTTTGCACACATATATTTAAGATTATAAAAAAACAAATCAGGTACTGTAAATAGAGTAATAGGAAGGTTATGGTATAAATTACAGAATACTTTACGTAATTATTGGTAATTTAGACCTATATCTACAGCACATCAAGTTCGTTGTATAAGAGGAATAACCAATTATTCTTAACCTAATCATTTGTGAAAAGCCTTTTTTGTGCACATTTTGTGTATGTACTTTATGGAGTAAGCATATTTAAGCTTGAATTCCTACAGTTAAAAAATAAATAATGATTGTCTAGAAAAATTAATAATATATATATTGGCTGTTATAGAATGTTAGGAACTGCTTGCATCTCATGGTGCCCTATAACTTTGTATGTGATTCTGGCCACAAATATTTCCACATGGCTATTTTAAATAACGGATATGAAATTAAGGGTGATTTGGAGGTATAGACCAGCTTATTGATTTCCAATATAATAATACATTGAACGTTCCTCTTGAGTTGAGTTGCTTGGGGGCACCACAAGATGCAGGTGACATGAAACTTAGAAGAATCCCAGGTGTTCTTTACCAAGCTGGACCCAAAGTGAATATCGGAAATGAAGCAGGCGTTAGTCGTTGGGTGAAGTGCATCACATCTTGTGTACTTAGGCTCCTCGAAGTTGTCACAGTATTAATATACCTGTAACACAAGCTGTAACAACCTTCAATGAACTGATGCAAAAATATTAGATAGTTACAGCAATTTTTACTCTCGTTCCTTCATACTTTCAAATTTGGCCACCAAAACTCTAATTCCATTAACAAAAAAATACACACTTGAGTGTACCGTCAAGGGCGTGCTAGTCCATGCATTAATAATAAGGCGCAAGACATCCACAACACAAACTCTGTACCGGACATCTCCTAGCTTTCTATGACTTATCTGCTAGCAAGCGGTTATAGCAACATATCAAATCCGCGCGTTCTAGAGAATAAGGTGGTGTCAAAGGTCCAAGAGCTATTTATTTAGTGAGAATTGACAACATGGTTTTAACTGTTTGCCACATGTGTAGTGTTTTGTTTCTATTACGGATTAAATTGTCTGTAGTAACAGCATACCAAGGTTTGTAGCCAGCCAGTACAAAGATATCGAATGTTCCAAATTGAAGTTGAATATACATTTAACAAAGAACATTATTACCACCAGTACCTGGACCCCATTGATGTGGTTAATGCAACATTATTTATCTTTATAAATGTGCTTAATGGAATGTTGTCTGTTGGTTCATTAAGTTGAATTATATTATTATTATTATTATTATTATATTTTATTTATATAGTGCCAACAGTTTATGCTGTACATACCATATATATATATTCAAGGGGAAAACAAAGCCAAATCAATATATTAGGTAAAGATATTAATTTTAATATTATTATTGATAATAATATAGTTTTAATAATACGATTAAATTACATTGGCATGGCTAAGAATTCATGTCAAGTAATGCTGTTCTATTTAAAATCGGTAACCAATAGCAGAAAGCCTGGAAGAAAAGTTGAAGAATTATCTGAAACCGTGTGTGCCAAGCACAGGAGCATAAAAAAAATCACCAATGGCACATCTATGCAAATTTTGGAAAGTTGTAAAATAATGTCAATAGATTTTTTAAACTTTCAGAAACCATTTATGAAAATTTGAGCTCCGCAAGTCCATGCACAGCTTTTAGCTAAATAATTTCACATAAACTTACTGAAAATCTTTGTTTTGCCAAACTGCTGTCATTATTTCGACAAATAATTGATGTTAAAGTAAGGAATTGTTTTTAAATTACAATTTATCCAGAAAGGGAAACAGCTAAAAATCACATATCTTGGTAGAAATAGCATAGCTTGAAAAAAAAGGTATATAATCATGGAATTGTCTAAAATTATAAAAGTAAAGAGGCAGTAAAGGAAACAAGGATCCCTTAAATATAGATAGATGGACGGACAATATTTATTTATAACAAGCAATTTTGAAGCAAAAAATATGGCAATCGCCATAGCAACAGCGGCAATTCTCCCACTGACTGATCCACTTTGCCATTAGAAATATTCTTTACATACTAAATATATAAAACATGTTTTTAGTTTATCCTCCATGCCTAGTAATTGAAACGAATAATAAAAACTGGGTAATGTGCATACTATGACATCACCCAGGGATTTATACATCACAGGAGCAAACGAGGCATTAGGACATTCCTTTTCACTTTTCAATACTTTCTTTGGAAGTTCCCCTCTGAATGTATCCAGTTCTTACAATGGATAGAAAGCTCTGATAATGACTTATTCTGAGTTGAGCAGGACATTTGCAAGCAGCTTGCAACCAATATGACTAGCAGTCAGTGTTAACCCTTTGAAAACCAAGAACAGCCCAACGCAGGCCAACAAATTGCCCAAAGAGAGTTGTTTTCAATTAAGCCTGAGACTAAGTTTGCCAAAACTTGAAATAACTCATGGAGTTTGTAAATACAGCCTAATAACATATATTTCCCTAGACCAGGTTTTCCTTTGTATGTTTTTTCTAATAGGTGCTGGCTTGGAAAGGGAAAAAAACATATTTTGGGGCCACCAACTGGGGAACAATCTACTACTATAGGGATTCTTAATAGTCTGTTAATTAAACAATGTGCAGCCATTATTTAAGAAATATTGGTGTATGGAGGCAATGACATATTACCAGATTCATCCTAGATCTAGAACACTTCAGTGGCCATGGAGTTGGCCACTGTCTCCTTTAATGGCCGGTTGCTTTAACAATTTTAGTTAGATGTTGTATAGGTGTTTTTAAGTGTTTTTGATATTTAACATTTGGGAACAAACAGATGTATAATGTTATATAACATTATGTCTGCCTTAAAACTGGATAAGTAGGTGTAATGTTTAACCCATGAAAGACTGAAGATGCTGTGGGACCTCTTGATTTTCTCAAATGTCTGATGCTTCTAGTTGGGCAAATGTTTGACAGAGCTGAGCAGCATGTAAGTGATGATCCAAAACTAATTATTAAGGAAAAGAAAGGCAGTAAGAAACCCTTGAAATGCCATGTATGCAAAGGACACAACCCCCTGCCTCTGGTATTTTAAGAGGTAGTTTCATTTAGACTCTCCTGTTTTATACCAAAACTCCCATTATGTTCTGGATGGTCTTCATGTGAGTTGTAGTCCACATTAGTTGGGCTGTATGATTTTATATCATTATATATATATATATATATATATATATATATATATATATATATATATATATATATATATAATGATATTATGATGTATGATATATTTGTGAAATCTCAGTTCTGGCAATAATGTGATGCTATAGATGTTTTGGGTTTTTCTTCTAGTTACATTTCAGCAGAATCTGCGTACAGAATGCAGCCAGTCACTACCCTGTGACAACCATGAAAACCACTTGTTGCTTAGAGGATGAATCCACTGCTCTCATTTGTTTTTTTACAGCAGTTTGTAGCAGTGTTACACATACAGCATGCAATAGACACACATTCCCCAGCTGCACACTGCTCTATGGGTGCCCTACTC
Source organism: Spea bombifrons (assembly GCF_027358695.1). NCBI lineage: Eukaryota > Metazoa > Chordata > Amphibia > Anura > Pelobatidae > Spea > Spea bombifrons. The sequence goes on from NC_071096.1 coordinate 9,966,794, forward strand.
ACCTGCCAATACTCTGAAGCTGAAAGGGTTAATGCCATCAGCTAGCGACCCAGGGCATCTGTAAGGCACACATATGCAAGGGAGATGATTTAACCCTCTCTGTTCCAGACTGTAGTGGTCTTTGCAAGTGATGCAAATCATCTATGATACATATGATGGTGAAATATGATTTAACCCTCTCTGTACCAGACAAGATTTGCAGTGTTTTTGCAAGTATGTGCATGAAGCAGGATTTATCTATCACACCAAACTGTTTGCGGTGGTGTTAGCAAGTGATCCAAACGATCCATAAGACACATATGTGCATGAAAACAGGATTTAACCCTCTCTGTTCCAGAGAAAATGCGGATTTGTCAGGGCACTGGCAGAGAAGGGGTTAAGGCGTACACTAAACCCAGATTCACCCAGAAAAACCTCAGCACTCACAATTTCCAACCTAACATCATGTAATACACCCACATCCTAAAGAGTTAATGCATGGATGGATTTCAGGTGCGCACCTTAACCCTTTGAGTGACAAAAAAAATCAATCATGTGGTAAGACCCTTGTACTCAACAAATAAGTTGCCAATTAGACAGCATTTAGTGGCCAGTAAAATGTCCCATGGTATGTTTTTTTAATCCCCCCTCCCAAAAAAACATAAGCACATTAGGCTAAAGCTGACTCTTGCCAATAGATTGCAATCCTTTATCTCTCAGTGCTGCAGAGGGTGGATGCAATCAACTTAACTTGTAATGTGTGTTATCTGGAGACGTTTCTTAACCTAATGAACACATTACACTTTATTGAATAAAAAGGAAAAAAAATCAGGATACAACAGCCACTATAGGTAATAATATGCAAGTTCTGAAATAAGTGAACAAGCAACACTTCTCTACATAAATAGGGAAGGTATCTGGCCAGAGTCCTTCTCTTACCATTTCTGATCACACCGTCTTCTAAAACATCTAAAAAAAAATATCATCAACTTCTCAAACTACCTCATTCATATAGACTGCCTTCTCACAAACCTTCCTGCAACAAGTTTCACTTCTCATACTGAAGAAATACAATGCTTAAAGGCAAAGAGCTCCTTACCTGAAGGCTTGTAAAGATCCAAAGTAAGATAAGCAAGTTTAAGTGAAGTTTTAGGATTTACTAGAAGACTTTTGTTAGTAACTTCCTACTATATCCAGACCAAATCATTTAGGAGGTTGCTGGATGGACCATGAGCAACATTGTATGACTTGCTCAATTTGCCACATACCCCAAAAACTTTGATTACCCCCATGATCTATGGACAAACGTCCCTATGAGGTACATCATTACGTACTTCTTTTGTTTTGGGGGGGGGGATACTGTCAGTTGCCTCCCTGTCTTGTGTAGTCACCAAGGTGGATGAGAGTTTAAGCTTACGGATATTAGATTCACAAGTCACAAGTGGTGGGCGATTGCTCACATGATGACTTCAAACAAGACACATTACCTTCTAGCATCTGTTGGAGAGACTGGATTTTAAGACACTTGTGTCTCAAGGACAGCAAAGCTATGGTAAGTACCACTAAAATTGTTCTTCCCTTTTCCATATTAACACAAAAAGAGAAAAAAAATGCTATGTTGGTTATTTTATTGATTTTCATTCATGTCTTGATGCTTTTTGGAAAGAGATCTCCAACATCTTGTACTTTTACAAATGTATCTCTGTGTGTGTGTCTAGAGAAAGAGCTGCTCCAGAAGATGTGAGCTTCTGTGTAACTTTAATTGAAATGCTATGATTTTAGGATGTGATCGCAGTCTGCATACAGCAACTTGGAGCTAGAGATCCTTATCCCTGGCTTCTTCTGCTTAGAGATGCTTATTTTCTGATAGAGCTGCTGACAGTGCTAAGACATGAAATCTCTCCACCCTTAAGGCTCCTGGATGGGATGCAGAAGAACATTATATATCATTTTTTTCCCCTCTTCTTCACTGTGTTAATATTGAAAGCTATGGGATCTGTCTATTGAGACAGTCCATAGGCGACTATATGGAGAAAGCTAATGTATTTTTTTTGTGTGTGTCTACACAACATGTGATCATCTGTGAACGGGACGGGTTTGGCAAGGTAATATTCACGTGACAAAGCGTGGGTATGGACCAGTGTTAGAGAGATATCAAGTGTCAATTCAATTAAAGAGAGGGGAATTTTCTGTAGGCATCTAGCGCTTCTATAGGGTCTAGATCAGCGCTATTGTACCATCAGGACCTTGGACAGAGGCATTGCACAGGAGGCTATGGAGAGTGCTTGGGTTCTACTCAGAATCCTTCCAGATACTGCTTGATATATTGCTTCCCAAGGAGCTCTGTCCTATCTGGATCAGCATAGTTTTCTAAGCGTCATCAGTGATCCTTTTTTTTTTAACATTCTTTTTTTTGCTTTCTTGCTAATTGGATCAGGATGGAGCACAGTAGAGACCTTTACATAAGAATAAAGTTTAGTCCATTGTATGCTTTGTGTGCCCTGGAAGTCTTAACCCTTTGACGCTTGTAATTTTATTCATTAAGGTAAGGGTAGTACTGCTCTGGCAACAGGGATGTATTGTAAAATATATTCAGAATGGCTGTGTGTGTGTGTTTGGGGGGATGGGGGGTTTATTAAATTGTTAGGTGTATTTCTTAATTCATACTGCCTTCAATGTGTAAATTAGTATTCATCAGATTTTAATTATGTATCTATATATAATTTTTTAACTTGCATGCTGTTATGTAGAAGAATAGAACTGCCTGCGGTGATTGGTTGGAGTGTTAGTTAACCAGCAGTATGTATGAGAGACCAAGCAAAATCAATTATTTAGATTATATCTAAACATAGCAGCATTGGAAAATACATTGCAGATCTGGCTGCATTTAGCCTTCATTTAAATCCTGGTAGGTAGCTAATAATATATATTCCTGCTCCTAAAAATAAAATCTTGACAGTCAGCAGTTTTTAGCAAATCACAGGTAAGCCTCTGGGTCCCAGGATATTTAAGTGTGTGTTGGGGGGGGGGGGCTGGTGCTTCCAGAATTCCGTCTCAACATTCTATATTCTAGGCTATGTTAATCAGAGGGGGATACATGTGGAGTGGGGGTTGTAAGAGTGATACAAGAGTTAATGAGAAGAGGTGGTTTAACCCATTGAATGCTGCATCTTCAAATAAGAAATACAGGCAGCCTATGATAATAAAGCAGTTATGTTATATGATATACTGATCTGGATTCAAGGTTTTTCACTTGCATGGTGAATTATTAGATAAGGGTGAATGGTGTTGATAAAGGGGAACCTTGCAAAACACCTTTAAAAAAAAAAAAAAAAAAAAAGTCTGAGCTCTAGGGGGAATCACCACTACCTCAGACAGAAATTAAGATGCTACAAAACCAAGTAGGCGTGCACAGAGGCTACTAAACCCAGAGAGTTAACCCTTTGGGTGCCTGAAGCCCAGGAGCACTGGGATGGTTAGCAGCTCTGCCTCTCACTCTCTCTGCTGTAAGGGCTAAACGGCTGGATCTGTTTCCTCTAATACAAATCAGATGGAGAAACCATAGATGGCAAGATCATAATAGAAAGGGGTTAACAAATAATTGGTCCTGGTGTAAATCAGCACCCCCCCCCCTTACCCCAAACTTACACACAGGGGTAGTAGAGTTGAATAGACATTATTTAAATCATGCATTTTATTGGGGGATCTATACAATGTTACACTGCATATTTAGAAAATGTGTTTTTGTACCTTAATGAGGTCAGCTATCCAGTGCAAATAGGTATGATGGGTAGTAAAATATTCAACCCCTCTTCCAGCTCTAACACAGCAGGCAGGGGGATCTTAGAATTGAGCATTCCTTTCCATTTTGTTGTAGAAATATAAATTCACTGTATACCTGCAGCTCTTCAGAATGGACAGACCCCTCCATAGTCTCCTGCTATCACTGAATCTCTGCAATATTTTTTCTATTCTTCCCCCCCCCCATGAATCTTCCTACATATTTAAAGGAAACATACAATGAAACAACTAGAAAGCAAGACAGCATTACGATCTAAATACCTTATCTAACCCAGAGTAAATGATAGGATCTTCAGGATGTGTGATACTGGACTCAGGGTATAATGAGAGCCTTGGAGATAGTTTTATCTTAGTAAACCTGTCTTGAATGGAGAATGGATGAAGCACAAATTGTTCTGTCTCCCAGCTCCTGGAAAAAGGGGAATTTCTGATCAATCTGGTGAATTTTCCAAGCTTATTACAAGGAGCTCAATCCACCCACACCCACACATGGCTGTTCTTTAAACATGGGTCTGCAGGGCTGAACGATACAACTAGAGGCTGATTAAAACATAGCAATTAAAGGAATACTGTCTCCTTCCTCATGGTATACAATGCAGCATAAATATTGGGAATATTATGATATTTTACACTAGGAAAGGAAAAAAGAACAGCTGTCATAGCACATGATTTTATTTTATTTCACCAGTGCTTACATATATTAAATATTAACCCTTCATGTCCTGGAAGGGAATGCAGTGTTTGTCTTGTGAATGTAATCAGTGGTTAAACCTATAATAAAGAGGTCAGGGGAAATAATGGCTTTCGGAAAGCTAGCTATTTGGCTGACAGCTGAGCTGGAGATAATTGTATATACAATACAGATCATGGTGATTTGTAACAGAAGGGGATGATTGTAGGCTTGGAGGGGGGGGCAGTTACTTTAAGTAAGAATTTGATTTTTTTTTTAACCACTACTAGGACATGCTAAGAAAGGTTCTGGTGGATTATTATTGTTTTAAGAGTGTTGGTGAAAGGGTTAACTGTATGTAAAATCTTGTCAAGCCGTGTTAATAAAATATTATGTGAAATGGTTAAATAAACTATGAATGCAGTGAATTCCGTAGAAATTCTTGACCGGAATATCTTAAAGCCCGGCCAAGGGCCAGCAAATCTTTTTTTTTTTTCCAGTTTGAGACAACATCCAATGAGATCGCTGGATTGGCAATGTTGTCATAATTTCTAATCTGCCCAGTTCGGGATTCCAAAGGCGGATCCCAACTGTAATACTCCAATCGCTGTGTTTTCTTTTTTTACAGCAGGTGTTTAAAAGAAAAAAAAAATGTGATTGTCTACGTCATCAGAAACACATAATACAGTCTTTATTATGTTTCAGAAATATGACACAAATTTGCAATGTTTTAAACATTGAACTGGTTATCTACTAGAGCAGTTGTTTAAAGTAAAATGTCGTCTTTATGACACAGACGTACACTCTCCAGCACCCCACCACACATAATTTAACAGCATCGAGGTTTGCGGTATTCCCTTTTGAAATTGCATGCAAGTACCAAGATCATGTTAGGCTCAGAAATTATCTGGTATGCTTCTACTCGAATAAAGAAGGTAAGTTACTTATGTAACTGAGCTCATGGACGCCCCTAGGGTTATTAAGGTTATTAAGGGATCTATAGCTCCGGCACCCATGTTATGGGTATCATAGAATAAACCAAGGTAGGAAGTGGGGCCCAGAACTCAACACGCAAACCAAATGTATCATTCATCGACAACTGTGTCACCGTTGATTACAATGGGAGACAAATATTTTTAGCATAGTTGTGGCCAAATATTAGGCTGGGGCTATTTTACAATCTGGTCCCTTTTCTGGGTTCCGGTTATAGGATAGTACAAAGAAATATAAAAGAATCCCCAAGGAAACTCACAGCCAGTGGATGGAGCATGGTCCTAACACTGCACAGTGACAGTTATGACATCATGGACTGGTGGTGGAATTTCAGACCAAATAGCACTCCATATAAACACTTTCTCTTAGTCCTGTAATAGAACTAATGATTTGTTGGTCCATGTTGGCATTTATGGGGCACACTATGTAATATGCTGGAGGAAGGGCACAGATTAAAAATGTATATTCATGTTGCCTTTAAACCGATAATGAGGTGGACCTGTGTCAGGCATCAGGATGCCCCAGGCAACTGCAAAGCTGCTTATGCCAATGGGTATATATCATTTAAAATTCTCCACAATATGTGGATTCTTGAGGGACCTAAGATTACACGCATAACTTTCAATGACAGGTGCACAGTGATTGGCTGGGATCCCAGACAGTCCCTGGCAAATCACAAAACTGTGGAAGTGTCAGCTCTGTTGGATCAAAGACCCTCTACAAAAACAACCTGGTGCATTATGAGTCACAGCTTTTACATTTGGGAACATGCACTCCATACAGGCATTATTATTTGCCATTGGCGCATGGGCAATCTTCCATGCCTGTCACAACACAGACAGATATTCCATCAGCACATTCTTTCAGCAGGGTTCCATTAATGTGTTACGTTTATAAAGAAGTGAAGTGTGATACAAACATATAAATATATAAAGGGATTTAACAAAGTACAGAATGCAAGCTTATTTGGAAGGAGGAGAAATGGTAGAACAAGAGGTCATAATCCAGAACTAGAGGGTCAGGGGTTTAGTGTAAGGAAGTTTTACTTTGCTGAGAGGGTGGTAGATAAGTGGAGCAGCTTCCCAGCAGATAGAGGTAGAGGTTAACACAGCAGAGGTATTTAAAATGTATGGGATAGGCATTTGATGGGGAGGGCTGGCACATTCTGGCTCGGGGGCAGGTAAAGCCAAATGGCCAAATCACTCCCTTGTTTCTCCCCCCCGGTAACTCACATACGCTCTGACACACACATTTACATACACACACTCTCACAATTAGAGATTCATGCTAACACACATACTTTAACACACACGCACACCCATGCTAAAACACACTTCTTACAAAGATACACATGCATGCTAACACACATACACATTCATGCTCACACACACTTGCACATACACATTCATGCTCACACACACTTGCACATACACATTCATGCTCACACACACTTGCACATACACATTCATTGTGCTAACACAGACACATACACATTTTTGCTAACACACACTTATACTGTATATACACTCTAACTCTACCACACATACATATGACAGAAAGAAGAAACATACCAGGAGAAAATGTAATATCTTAAGTTTGGAGTAGGAAAGACAAAGTTGTAATGTGTAAAATAACGGTGCATGTAGGAGGATACTTGGGTTGGTTTTAATGATATATATGTTAACTTAAAAGGAAAAAGTGCAAGGAATTTGCCAATCCTGATGGAAATTGGCAGTATTTGGCAGCTCTCGATAAGCTGAACAACCTCGCGCTTCCACCTTTAATAACAGCTGAAAGTTTGACATTAAAACAAAATGTCAGCTTTTTTCTGATTAGTGAACTTCAGCATTAAATGTCCGCAAATCCACTTCAAGAACTAAAACAAGCCAAGTCTTGACCATGCGTCACGACTATGTATTTAAATGAATAAGAATCGTCTTTTTTAATATCCTGAAATATATATATATTATTTGTCAGATGAATTCCATTTAAAAAAAATAAGTTTAATTGATATCATAAAAGAATAGATGTGTAAATGACCATGAAGAATGTTGGCCTTCAGTTACTAAACACGCATACACCCGGCATGGAAAATAATGTACATAATATATATGTTTCATATTGTTGCAATTTTTTTTTATCTGCACACCTGTAAGTTGTCATAGTAGGTGATATTTGGGTGCCGTTCCCGTCTCTAACACCCAGCTGAGCTTTTTACTGTAAGCCAATAAACCCCATTTTTATTGCCCAGACCTTCATTAAAAAAAATGGGTCTCTGTGAGTGACCGTGGCTGAGGACTTGGTGTGGGTTAAGATAACATATGAAGAATACCCTATTCTGTGATATCAATATTTCTTTGGAAAGGCAAATTAGTACAATATTTTATTATGTTTTAATGCAAATTGTCACAACACAGACTTTTTCCAATCAATTATCTTTTTTTTTTCTTTCTGCGATTACTAATGTAAACACTACTTCTGCTATTTTCCACCCTGTATGTGAGATCGCCGCGTTGCCGTAAGACACAGGTAATAATACAAATAAACATAGCGCAGATCAAAAGAAGTCTTTTGTAAGCTCCTTGATCTTCTGACCCAATAATCAATTGAACGATCATGGGGCATAAAGGGACATTTGCATGAAAGTGACCAGATATGGCAGATGTTATGTCAGGCGGAACATTGTAGACAAATAAACGAAATAGGATTTCCAGCGCTGAAATAAGCTATGGTTTAATCACAGACCTTGGAACAGGTACAGGGGGTTACCTCGAGTGATTTTCTATTGTCCTAAAAGATTTCTTATTGCCCCTCGTCTTCACCCAGTGAAGGTGCACGTAGTATCACAGCCACCTTCTAGCGCACAAGTGATGATGATGATGATGTAAACGTATTATTAATCGTTGTAGGAATAAAAATCATCATTAAAATCAGGCGCTAGGTCACCCAGTGGCTCGTCAGAATAGTGTAAGCTTCGGTCCCTGCTTGCGCACAGATTTGCCATCTCAAGCCAGGACATCGTTGTCTCAAGCCAGACAATGATGTCCTTCAAATGCCACTCTTGTTAGGATCACGTTGAGTCATCGAATTTGATGGTAGATAAGAACCATTCGGGCCCAACTATTTTTCCTGCTGTAACGACCTTAATCAGTCGTCGGTCTCGTCTTAGATGTTAGGTGTTAGCCTCTACCACTTCTGCTGGACGGTAGTAAAGCTGCCATCACTCTGATGAAAGTGAGAATTCATGAAAAAGTTACTTTCTTATGTTGTGTTGGAAGCGTTTTAGTTACGTTGGCCAACAACTCTTCCAATATTTTGCGTAGGTCTTCTCAAATGGAGAACAACGTTGACATACCGCTATTCATCGGACATAACTAACATGAATTTTTCACAGCGGGATATATATTTTTAGCAAGTTCAATAAATATCCTTCTGGTTTGCATCAATCATGCTTCCCTAAACTAAACTGAATATTGCACAGTGCGTGCGCTCTACCCAACTACGACATTTTCTCCCTTTAATAACGCGGCACAACGTGCGTCATAAAAATGCTTAAAACATCTGCTCTGACATCTGTTTTTACGGGGAACAGAAAATCAGTTAAACCAGCAGAAAATCAAGGAATATCCTTTAATGTGGATAGAATTCTAAAAATAGAATCCTGAAATACAACATTTTGCAACAAATCGCATCAGTTTAATGTGTTAATACACAGAAAGCATGAATCATTAACTTTACATTGCATCGGAGTAAATAACGCATTCGGCGTATGATACCCAGCGGACAGCTGGATCTGTTTGTTTAACACAATATAGGGAAAAAGTCGTATTTACACTTGAAATTGCTTTGTCGTTTTTAGTTATCCCGATAGCGGGCACGTTATTGGGGTTGAAAAGCTACAGATGCAAAAAAAAACTCAAAAAGCTTAATACATTCCAAATAGTGAAAGAATGACTTATTTTTAATCAATAATCTAATTTTAGAGGAAGGCATAAGGACATTTATTAAGGTTTAGAAGGTTATAATTAAAAATAAGATGTATTTTGGAGCCTGGTTCTAAAATGACTCTTTCCTGAGGTCTGAAGAAGCATTTGCTTTATGTTTTGGATTAGAAGGTTCACCTGTCTGTAAGGAGCACCAACCTATTAAAAGAAAAGAAAACAATATAATATTATAATAATATAATACTCCATGACATGTAAGCATAGTTTTTTAAAGAAAATTGTTATGGGAAAAAGGTAGAAAGTTTCTGCCACAAGATCCCCCGTTTGGGATTTTTGTCAATGCAGATTTTTGAGGTTCTTGCTGGTTTCAGAGATGAATCGCTGGACTGAATGTGTAATTTGGGTAGAGGTAAGGAGAATTAGTTTGGTTTAAGATACCCACTGATTACTTGTATGCATGGCTTGTCTCCCCAGATGGTTTCTGGTAATGGTGTATCTAGGAAGTCTAACCAACTGGCCCTGCAAGTCCAGAGTTGGTAGCATGAGGGTCTTACATTGACTTTGGTATCCTTGGATAAAACCTAAAGAGGATATTCTTTGCTTCTTCTTAGATGGTCAGGAGTTGACAGGAGCAGATTATCAAAGTCAACCCCATTATCTATCACTTGGGACAAGAAACTGGCTCTGTGAAAACAGCTGGAGAGTGAAAAGGTTCATAGGGGATAAAAGCAGCCCTTAGCTGAGTCCTACAACTCAATGGGGTCTAAAACAGACCAAGTTGCACCAGTTAAGAGGCTTTTGGTGACCCAAAGACCTTATGGCGTAATACACGCCTGGTACCTGCATAGTGTCCTCTAGATTGTAAGCTCTTTTGAGCAGGCCCTTCCTCACCTGTTGTTTCTGCTTGTCATCTTGTTATGTGATATAATAATGTCCTGTCTACCCATCGTAAAGCGCTGCGGAATCTGATGGTGCTATATAAAACAATAAATAATAATATTAATCAAATAATTCTATATTTTCAATTCTACATTTCTCCCACTCTTCATGAGTATTCCCCCTTTAAACACTATTTTCTGTTTGGATGGTACATTTTGTCTGTACAAACTTTTTTTTTTTTTTTTTTTTGGAATTACATGAAATTAGAGAGGTGGAACAGGCAGTCACAGTCTTTCAGTTTTTCAGAATCCCCTCCGACCGAATTGATTCCATTTGTAAATATATTTTCGTGGGCAGCGAGTGTAGATGTTCTGCAGGTGTGTGACTCAGCCAGGCACAGTTTTTTTTTTCTAGTGCGTCATACACCTCCACTTATGTTTTATAACACCACCTGAAAAGGACAGGAAATATAATTGGAAAATGACACTACTTATTCGCTTAATTCCTAAAACTCTAATTAAAATGCTTTATTTACAAGAAGATTTCTTAACAATAATCGTATCATTATCAATAAATAGATTTCTTTCTTTTTTTTTAACGTTCTAATGGTCTGGAATCCCACTTACAGATAATTATTTTTTATTTGATGTCCAGCCTCTAAACATTTTTTTTAAAATAGGTTTTTTTTAAGTATAAGACAAAAATTCCTGCTTGGAAATACAATTGGACCTTTTCCTTGGACTCTTAAGGACTGAGAAGTCCAAAGAAGTCTCTAAGAAGGGGTATCATGGCACAGCCAGGATGCTGGTTTACAGAAGGACAGAAATATAATATATAATATATAATATAATATATAATATATAAATATGTTACCAGATATTACTTCATTAGTGCTCACTATTAGGCTAAATACTAATGACATTACTTATATAGTAACTCATTATTATTTGAACTCTTAGGTTTTGTTACGGAGAGATTTATTGGAATGGGCTGGAATATAAGAGTTATAACACCTGAAATAAAAAAAAGGATAATTTACCTTGACGACCACTGTGGTCAAATCGCATAAATGGAATTAGCCAATAAAACGCATAAAAATAGTAGAATTCCCAAGAGACCAATAGTGAAATTCTATTTAAAAACGTAAAACAGATACAGTGTGTGGGAACTATAGAGCACAATATGCTGGTATGCCTTAACCAATCAAATGACAAGCACAAGTTTAACGCAAAATGACTATAAATAAAGACAATATTAAACAGCAAAATCACTAGGATATGTTTAAATTATTGGGTTATTTATTTGTTTGCCTTTATTATCTTTTATTTATATTGCGCCAACAACTTACGTTCAAAGGGTCCGACAGAACTCGAACCGACAGACTAAGACGAACCGAGACGTTAGGTAAAAAGGGCTCTGCTCACAAGCTTGTGGTTCGATTAATATTATTATTTATCATTTCCGTTTACTTTTTGCAGATCATACTAGGCTTACTATTTTGCTTATTCTTCAAAAATATCCTTTAAAACCACTAATAATAATAATAATAATTTTACTTTAATATTTTAATAATCTTAGAGCTGACGGTATAATTTTTCCTTCCTCAGCTTTTGTCCATCACACTTGAAAGAGAGCTCCGCGACGCGTTAAATAATGGGTTAACTGTAATTGCAACCCCCGGGTAGTTTTGCTTGGTGTGACTGCCATTTACTAAACAGCACTCGCTCGCCAGAGAATAAATCGGCGACTGTAGCATTCTGCTCCACTTGACGAGGGAACGACAATAGTATCAATGTGTTAATTTGGCTGAGGTGCGAGGGCATGATTATTCACGGGTCACTTGGTAGTTGAATTACCAGTCTTCCCAGTAGCGTTCGAAAAATTCCCAAACGCAGCGTCTGCAATCGGGTCAGCACTCCCCGTAATGATTAAAGAGCTGGTGTTTTCAATAAAAATATAAAGTTATATCATTTTACGACGGAGATGATGCCTTATTATGTGTGTTTATAGGCGGAAAAGGCAGGTCAGGTAAGGTTTGTACTTTATTCTCTGATTATTTAGATGCCATTGATAGATTGCAGTCTCGCTTTAACGCCTCTGAGAGATTCATATATTGTTCTGAACTAGATCTATGAGGCGTATCGCTCGACGTGGCAGGTCCCTGCCCTGCGCGTGCGTCAATGACAATAACTACAGACACCCCATTATTGTTGTTATTTATTGCTTTATATATAGCGCCATCATATTCTGTAGCGCTGTACAATAGGATCCAATGTTATTCCAATCATATGTCCAAGAACAAGCAATAAAAAGCTAAAATGTTTGCATTAGGAAAACTTCTAACCAGATTACTGTAGTTTGCACATTGAGTGGATCTTTAAACCTACTTTACGCATATTGTCCATCTTCCATCCACTCGAACATTAATAAATTCCGCTAAAGTTTTTATTGGCAAGTTTCTAAATGCGGTACATAAATAGATTGTCCGCTCTAATCTTCACCGCTAACTCACTGTAATATCCTTGCAAACGTTAGCATTTTAATTAACACGTAATATTAATATTCATGAAATAAAGAAAAATGGCCCTTTTGGTAAACTTCAGAATTCTGACATATCTTTGTCACCTGCTAATGGCCTTTTTGATATATGCAGTTGACATTTTCTGATATATTTATGAATAAAGTAATAGAAAGGTAAAATGTAGGGTCTTTGACTTTTTAGTTGGTCGACAATGACCAATGGTCCAAATTTCCATGACATCCTCAGGAACATGATGATACTGAGGATGAAACCTGGAAAACCCCACTCTGAAAACATCTCATGGTGTCTTGTGCTGAGATTCCTTGTGAAAGTTGGATATTGTTTTTAAGTACAAGAATGAGCTATCTATCTATCCATCTATTGCTAACTCTTTACCTTAGCATTATAGTAATGGAAGAGTAAAGAATTATCTGAAATCTTTTTTTGCTTACTCTATATGCGTTGAATACGTAACAAACACTTATTGATTCCATATTATATAGATCCCTCCTCACCATGTATACAAAACAATAAATAATAATAATAATTCATTCGCTAAACGTGTGTACTTTTCATTACTGATAATATATTTTCCCATATGACTTTTAACTTATTACATAAAAAAAATGTATACTTAGGACGTTTGTTAGGGTGTGGAGGTTTCACATAACCCACTTAACTTCTACAATGAAAATAGCATCAAGGAAACAATATAATTCCCTCGCCAACAGACGTATAAATATCATTCATTATATGTACTCTGCAGACGCTCTTTTCCGATTGGTCGAAAGTGATTCCATCTGGTACAACAGGTAATTAGGTAGACCATCTGACATGAAAGGTGTCTGATAGCTCATGAATTACAGAAGATGTGTGGGCACGCTGACACTCGGAAGATGCCACAGATCACGTCTAACTATCTCATCCGTGTAGAGATAATTAAGATGGAAAAGTGGGTGTTCAAACCTGTAAAGCGCTTAGAAGAACTCAGTCAGTTGTTCCACTCTTTTATGGACAATTGGCAGAAGCCGCCCACATCGAAATATTACAATTCTTTGACGATGTCAGCATTGATTTTTTTTTTTCCCCTTAAACTTGACATATTTCAAATAATCTCATAAAGTGAGAAGTAGAAGAGTTTGATCATTGACAATTAAATGTACCTAGTTCCCTACGAACTTTGTGAGCAAACTTTTCGGCAGCCGTACGGTTTATTGGAAGTAGCCTGAACTTTAACCGTTACCATTTTTTACGTATTTTTTTTTATTTATTTATTTATTTTTATTTTTTTTAGTTTTTTTAAAGTAGGTTGCATCCGATAATCGCTTAACATCAAGTTCTTAAAGGTATTGTGTGATCATTGCACATTTAATTGTGTACGGTTGTTTAAAGAGTGTGTGTCGGCTTGAATATTGACAGACCAGTAGACTGAGCGCTTGTGTCATTTAGTGCATTCCACATCTGTGTTGCCATGGTATGAATTCTTACATGATGTTAAGACAGCTCATTCTTCAATTTCGTATAAACAAAGACAAAGAGGCTTGTCCTTTTAGCCAAAACCATGTGTGAGGTTGTTGGGAAAACCCAGGAGCAGAAAATGTTGGACGGAGATAAAGACAAAACTATGTCCTTAACGGTGACGAAACCCCCAAGGCATTTAAGCACTTTACCAGTGTCCTGTACTCATGGATTCAAAACGTTATACCAGAGTACAGAACCCTCATTACCTTCTGGACCAGTATGCAAAGAATTTGGGTTTTATCTATGTACGTATGCTTACAAGCTGGACCCGGCGTCAGAAAATGCACATCTGTATATAGAGGCTAATGCTACCCTGGCAAGCTATAAATCCATTTTATAATCTGGATTTCAAACTTCCAAATGTTTAAATAACACAATGTCTGTCTACAATATGTATATCATCGTCCTTAAGGCTGGTCATGTTCATAGAGGTGTACGTAAGGGACGGAGTCACTTACCATCCCCTGGAATTGTTGACGCAGAAGCAATCGCAGGGAGGAACCTTTAGAAAATTCGGTGGTTGAAGACACTCAATGAATGAGGTTACATTTAAATAAGGAAACTGGTTGAGTGGAGTAAAAGATACATACCTTTGGTTTTACTACCACCTCCCGGACTTCTGAGTACAAATATCGTATATTAATGATAATTAGTAGGATATGTCATTTTAGCGCGGCGATACGCATGACGCATATGTCCTCAACATTTTCTTTAAAGGTTTCCATGGTCACTGAATGGTCCGTGGTCAATGTGTATATTATCATTTTCTATCATATTAATTGATTTCAACATGTTATTGTCAGCATTTTCACTTGCTACTAGTACCTAGAGGTTTGGGCTGTATAAACTTACAAATTGTCGCTGATCGGTGATCTGTCAATGATTTTACAAATAATACAGAACGGAATATAGTCTTCATTTGAGCTGAAACCTCACCATTGGAAAGCAGTGGTAGATTAGACAGTCCACCGACCAGGGAGATGAGCAACACGGAAATCCGCCAGCGGGGCTGCTTTCAGGTGGTACAGCCGGTAACTATGTATCCATCCACAGTGGGAACAATTAAGAACTGGGAGCATAATGAAAGATGTGATGTTAATTTGTCAGAGGATGGTAGCAAATATTAGTCCACAAGCTAGCCGTACATCTAGACGTTCCATCTTTTAAGTAGCCAGAGCTAGTGGAGACGCAAACCAGAGGCACTATATCAACCCTCATCGGGTCAAAGTGTACAAATGTTTTCTAAGGTGAAATACTTTCAAAAGTTATCTGGTGGTATATTTATACCGTTTTAGTGTCTATTTACTTGGACTAAAATATACAATGTCGCAAAGGTTCCCAGACCGATAAACAAACCCTCTTTTATGCTGGCACAAGACAAGTCCCATATGGTCTAAGGAGACCCCCAGCTTGCATGCACAGAAAGAATGAATTAAATTAATTTGAGTAGGAATGCTTTCCGGCCCATAATCGGTTGCTTCAAGCGAAAAGTGACATGAAAACTGCACCTTCTCAGAGCAGGGCTGGACTGGTGATGACTGGTGATGACTGGTGATGACTGGTGATGATTATGTGGCACTTTAAGGCTGCACATGGCGGCCACAAACCTGATGACCCAATCTGCCACTGGTGGGTACCAGTAAATGCGAGGCCAAACCTGATGTGCCTGATGGCCAGTCTGGGCCTGACTGAGGGGTTCCAAAGATGAGTACTTTTATGTTTTACATACAAGTTAAGGATTGCATATTAAACTACTTTTAATAGCCATTCTTCACTGATGGGGCTTCATGGGATGTAAGCGTTCCTTTTAATAGAAGGGACTTTCTACATTCTTCATAACTAGGTAACTAAAAGGTGAAAACCTCCTGTCTTGCTAAGAAAAAACACCAATTTGTCAACATCAGAAATGTCATGTAGGGGTGTCCAAAATTTAGATTAGGGTCTGGGAAAAATCAACAGGAAACAATACAATAGACAATGAATACAAAGCCTCCCAGCTGTGGTCAGATATTTATTCTATATAAATCTGACAATGCCATACTATTTCAGAACTAATGAGTGACTAAAGGCACCATCCAAACCAGATTGTTTGGGTCAGGGTATGTGGTCTCAAGCAGATTGTTTCAGTTTTTCAATTCGGCTCTAAAGAATCAAAGCGAGCCACGTGGATAGTAATAAAAATATTCTGCCAAATATTTGATTCTTGCCTTTTAAAGAGACAAGCAGTGTGTGGCATTGATATGGATGCCTAAAATGACGTGAAAACCACTTTAATCATTAATCACAAAATCATTAAGCTGGTCAACATTTTTATGGCTTGTGTCATAGGGAAAAAGACTGAAAAAAAAAATTAAAAAAATAAAAAGTATCCTCATATCTCTATACATCTGGAGCAGAAAGGGTAGATCATACTCATTAAAGTACATAGGAAGTATCTTACTTTAGACATTGACTATCAAACCAGGGGATTCAGGAAAAAAAAAGTGGCAGGCCCATTAGTTGAACATCCATGTGCGAGATTGCATTATATTAATCAAAACTTGGCTATTTGGATTTATCTTAATCATCTCTTAGAGTACAGGCTTTCCTGATGAAGGGTTGGTAATTATGGCCCCCCATGTTGTTAGTCAGTGATACCTTCCCATATCTTATTGTCAGCAACATGCAGAAAAGATCATGGGCCATACACAGTCCTGGGGTGGGGTGGCACTGTAGGAAATTGTTTTGTTTTGGTCTGCTTCATTCTGATGTCAATCTCAAAGGTCATTCCATAGGTCATAGATCCTTTTTGATGTTGTGGACAAACAGAATGTATACTACTGAACTAAATGAGGAAGCTTATATAATAAGAATATACATTAAGCCACTCTTCATATGGTCAATGGGACATCAACGTTGCTATGGGAATTGTTAAGAAGCCAAAGTAGGTGGCATATGCCTCAATCCTATATGCAGGGTGGGACAGGGGGAGCAATTTGCGCAGGAACGTGGCAAGATCATGTAACATGAGCAGCCAAAAAAGAAAGCTACAAGTGTTGCAAGGGAGTGAGTGAGTGTGTAAGGGAGGGCGTGAGTTGTTTGTATGTATGTATCAGAGTGAGAGTGTATGTATAAGTGTGTGTGTGTGTTAGCATAAATGCAGAAGTGAGTGTGTGTGAGCATGAATGTGTATGTGTTAGTGTGAGCATGTATGCATATGCGCGAGCATGAATGTGTGTAAGTGTGTGTGTGTGTGTGTTCGTTAGCGTGAACGTGTATGTGTAATTGTGTGTGAGCATGAATGTGTATGTGTGTGTTAGCATGTTAGTGTGAGTGTTTTTTTGTGTTAGCATTCATGTGTGAGAGTGTGTGTGTAAGTGTGTGTGCCAGTGCATTTATGAGTATGAGTACAAGTGGCTGATAGGACTACTTGACATTACCTTTCCCTCCCCTGCCTGGAGGTGCCAGCCCTCCCCTCTATTTATGTGTTGTAAAGGTCCGGGGGACCCATTCCATCCTTGTCCAGGAGAGAGTGCTAAGCTTCTCCCTCTCTAGTTCATAAATTAAATATTCCCAAATTGTACTAAACTGTAGGACATTATTGAGACAGATGAGCTCACAATCACAAACTATTATATCGTTACATGACACATTGCATGTAAAACTGGAATGTGAAGATACTTAATACACAATAGTTTATCTATTGCAGATGGATGGTTCTAGACCACATATACCATGACAAATAAATTTGCTTAAATTGATTATCCGTCAATTCATCATTGAATAGTTATGTCCCTCTAGACAGAAGACAGGTGGAAATGCACCATAAATCAATAATTGCTGTGGAACATAGTTGGTTCTGCTGGATTTCATACAACCACACAGAATTCTTTCTGTCCTAACCGTGGTGTCTAAGCTTTGTGGGCCAATGCATGTTATTGCGAGAAAGTATTTTGAATAAATGTATAACATAAGAGATTCACCAGCAACATTAATTAGGCGTACTGTTGTTCTAGCTGACCTCATCCAATTAAAATTTATTAATAGCATGCAGGGCTTTGTTGCCAAATATGTCTATATTGACATCTCATTTGTTTAATCATGATTTAAAAAAAAAAAAAAAATCTTCATAACAGTCATACATAGCAGCTGAATATGATGATGTAGTTCACAGTGACCTTTCTTGTGTCTGGTAAGAGACTGGTGGAAATTAGTATCTGATTAAAATTGATTTTGGATATTTCTTTTTTTTTTTATATATATATTTCATTAGTTTATTTTTAAATAGGTAAGACTACATTTTTTAGAAGGTGTGTGTATTTGTGTGTTTTCACCCAATAATAGACAGGAGCATTTGCTCTCTTGGACAAAGAAATGAATGGATTAACCCTTGCAGCACCATGGAAAGGGTTAATGGGAGAAAGTAGGTTTAGTGGAGTTTCATGTTTGTTTTCACCTCCCTGCTGTTTTTTTTTTTTGTTTTTTTTTTTTGTTTTTTTTTTTGGCAATGGATGAGACAATTGCAAATTATCATTAGTTATATAAACATCTCAAAAGATCCTTCCAGGCAGAGGTAAAAATGTATCCTCTCCAAGTTAAGGATCTTCCCAGTGGCGGATGATGGAAATCAGACAGGACAGAAAGCATGTAGTCTTGGTAGTCTCACTACATGTGTGGTTCTGCTCTCTGGAGACTGCTTACAGCATCCAAACATTAGGGAAATAGAGAAGGATCAGATACCCACAGCATGTAATAGTATGGGATTGTGCCTGCATTAACACTTTCTGTGCCAGAGCTATAGAATACAGCATTCATCCCATTATCTTTTAATGATATCAATGCAAATATGGTAGCTATCTGTCTGATGGATATGCAGACAGATAGATGGATAGGTAAAGGCAAGTGTTTTGTTTATATATTTAACTGTTTCTACTTTATGTTTACTATTATTTAATAAATCCCAGTAAACAAAAGAAAGAAGTAGTGCCCTTAATGGCAAATAATTCTATGTTTAACATTAAATGGTTTTGAAATAAGGCTTCTCTCTATACGGTACCTGTCTTCCCATATGCACAGTAAATATACATTTGTAATATATAAAGTAGACAGTAAACTAGCCCTGGGACTATATTCTCTCAGTTGGGGGGGGGGGCATGACTAACCTCAGGCTGCTGGGTTACAATATCTAATAACCAAGTGACAGATGAGGTGGTATTTGGCAGTGAGGGTCCCTAAGTACAATTTATATTGTTCCCTGCACAGGGTGTGAAGAAATGTCACCTATGTCATAGTCAGGGACTTGGGGGGAGGGGGTCTTTAGAAACATCCATCACCCCCCCCCTTTCATATATTAGAAATGCAATTGAATATCACAACTTGACATAATAAAAACTGAGTTCTGAAGTCTGATAAGTATAATATCCAGTAAAACTAGAACCTGACTACCCAGACACTTAAAACAGCACCAGATGATTTAATAAAAAATAATGATTTATAATTGGGCAAATTGCCCATTGTGCCCCATCACATCACAGCTTATTACATTTGAATACATGCAGAGAACAGATTAGTTGCATAAAAAAAACAGGCTATAAATGTAGAGGTACAGAATGTCTTAAAGGGACAGTGTCACAGTTTACAGGTGAATGCAATCACTAGTAGGGAAAGAGTTACTGAGAAAGTCCCATCCCTGCTGCAGGGGGTTCTGTGATGCTTGTATTTCATTCAGCAGAGTGTCTTTTAAGAGGCTGAGAAAGTATCACATGACAACCCACGTCAAAGAGAGTAGAGCAGACTAGTGTGGATTCCCACCCACACCCCATTCACAGCTTCCAGCTAACCCTGATGCGCTACACAGTAGTATGAGTTCCCTCTCTGCCCAGCAAGATCAAATGGAGCCATTTAACAAGGAGATGCTATTACTCTCACCATGCAGTTTCCACTATCAATAATTTAAATACCTTTGCAGAAGACAAAAAAAAAAGAGGCAAGATTGATTTATTTTTTTTTAGTTTTTTTTTTTTTTTGCACCTTAAGTTTGGAAGAAATTAATTAGAAAGTATTCAGAGTCTCTTATAAGATCACAAGATACAATTGTGTTGATGGTTTCTTGGACAAGGTACTAACTGAAAAGGTGAGTTTTTAGATTCCTTCTTTATTTCTTGCATGTTTGGGAGTTTATGGGTCGTTCTGGGTTGTTTGTTTGTTTTATTCATGTTTGTGGGGAAAAAAATGCTTTATAGAGAACAGTGTAATGGCATCTAAAACGTTCATTAATAAAAAATGGTGTTATTATCTGGAGTGTATTCTAAATGCAAAAGGTCAGAAAGGGAGCAAGTTTTTTATACAAGGAATTTTTTCTTATTTTTCTATAATGTGGTTATGAGCATTCAGATCCACTAATTTCACTTGAACCAAACTAATAATAATTAATATATATATATATATATATATATATATATATATATATATATATATATATATATTATTTATTTTTTTTTTTTACAAATATATTTTATCTCAAAACATTTTTTTTAGAGTTATGCACAGAAATAAAAATGAATCAAAACGCATTTTATTAAATATAGCATATAAAACAGTTGTTTTAATTCACGTGCATCTGGAGAACTAAATTAATATTTATCAATGTTTATGACGTAGAACTCTGATGTAGAGCCTGTGGGATGTTTGCTTCCACCCCAGAGGGTTAAAAATGGTTAATGCAGAATTCTGTAGGTTATTTTAATGTCTATTTTAAAGTACATATAAGAAAAATATTTTTAATATGTTTATTAGGTAGCTTGTAGGGAAAAGTTAGAGAATGTAGAAGAATTTGAAGAATCTAAGTGGTCATTACTGGTTTAGTATGTGTGTTGCTGGGCAAGAAAGGTGTGCTGTCTCTTTAAATAAGCAGCAGTTGTATAGTGGGTAGAAGTTTGACCAATAGAGGTACAAATAGGGCTGTAAATAATTTCTCACTGAATAAAAGCCAAGACATTCTGGTCTAAACGACTTGCTAAACTCAACAAGGCAGTGCTAGGAGAACCATCAGAGCACACACATCCAGACACACACAGAAGAGAAGCCTGATCTTCTTCATGAAGTTTTCATGAGACATCAGATCTGCTGCCTGTCATTCAACTAGACCATGAATCTGCTTTCTAATCTCCAGCATGTGGGGATGATTCCAAAGACAGGAACTTTCACCAAGTTAACTGCTATGTGCCATCATCTCAGATGAAAAATAGAACCTGGCACAAAGACGAGGTAGGATTCAGATCAGAGTTTATGTAATGTTGGATTTTCAGGTTTGTGTACAGGGGATGGGGAAAAGTGATTTAAAAATAATAATAAAAAATACTGAAGGCACAATATATATATATATATTTAAGAAATCGCTCCAGCATGCCTTTTGTATGTTTCTGTTGTTTGGCTAGGAAGCTTTTGTACTTGTAGGTAGGTAAAATAATGGATTCCATGCAGGGATTACTTTGAGGTTTGTGATTGTCTGATCTTCTTGGGGTTAGTTTTTATGCCTTATTCTGATGAAAAAGGAAACAAATATTTTCTTTGCGATTAGTTACAAACTCTTGCTGATTGACCTGAGTAACTGTCTCCCCTGTTGCATTCCATACAGTCTGTTCCTAATGGCTTCTTATATACTTTTGTGTCACTTGATATATTTTGTCATTGTTAATGTTTAGTATCATATACAGATTCATCAATTGCATCCTTTACTAAGTTACAGATTAACCATATGAGTGTCAGAGAGGTGTTCCAGCATTCTGATCACTGCTCCTGTAGCTAATGAGTTACATTTCACCTCTCTGCTTACCTGTATGTTGTGGCAGGCTCATTAGTGAATGGGGATTTGTGTTTCCAAGGAGTTAACAGAACATGAAAATGCAGAAATTGTTGCACTCAATAGTATTATATGTAATATTCTAGCTTTGAAACCCAGTCTAGATGTTGCTCCAAAATAGATAAACTAGCTCAGAGGTCATGTATTGTCAGATTCTTGCATTTTGTTTCTTGCCTTGATTGCAATTTGTTGTTAGCGTGGTGCCGTTCCCCCAGGAAAGGGTTAAAAGCGAATGCCTGCTCCCAATTGCTATGCATTTCCATGTTCTCTGTTCTCAATCCCAGAGTTGGCTCAGTATCTTCTCCAAATCCTGATCCTTCCACATGTGTTGGATATTCTTTAGCAGCAATGCCGTGTTCTTTAAATCTTTTAGTGAAAGTAAATGTAGCGGATGAGATTTGTGGATACCTGCAAATCCAGAAGAATGTGAGCTTTTCCATGCCATCTGGATAATAGCCATTCTTAGCCTTATGTTTGCTGGAAAATGCTGTTTAAGAAGTGATGGGGAGCCCTCTACTGGCTAACAAGAGAATACCCTCTAATGAAGCCCTAATGGGATTCTGAAAGGCTATTTCACAGAACTACTATTAATGATCTAAGAAGAGATTATAAAAAAAAAATAATTTTTAAAATGTGTAATGTAAATAATCTTTAAAATGTGTAATAGTTTCCAGATTCTCACCTAATATATGTGCAATTCAGAAAGACAAACATACTTTGAATGTGATAATGGTTGGATTTTGGTGCAAAAGTCTTTTGATTATGGGAAAATTTCAAATAATGAGTCGATTTCAATGTGGAAACCAATACAAAGCACCGACAAGTCTTCACGAAACCTGTTTTCTCATCTGTCACATGCCATTGTGTAATAGCACATACAAATTCTATTTCATTCCTTCCAGTCTGTGTTCTAGATGTAAGGCATCCACAGCTGCCACTAAGGAATTACCTTTCAAATGACAGATTGAACGGGGAATACTGTAAAACTGAACAATTTCTGGATATTTAGTGCAGGGTACAGGTTTCCAGAGTCATTAATTATTCTCGTCGCACCTGAGAGTATGTGGGTAGTCTGTCTAGTTGACTTTCACTGCTGTTAGTATGAGCTTTAACACATGATAAAGTCTAGGGTTATTAGTATGTTTAGGCGCATGCATTGTAATAGAAACACAGGAAGGTCTAATGTAATATCAGTTATGTTAGTTTGATAGCATAGTCATTTTATTATAGTGATTGCATGGAATGGAGACCAGCAAAGTTGGGTTTAGTTTCAGATGTTGTGGGAATTGGGAGGAAGACAAAGGTCAGTTGGTAAGTACATTGAATGATGGCGACACCAATAATAACCTGTTATACACGGTTGGCTTCTTGTGACCTTAGACATGCTGGGTTTTTTCTCTCCTTGGATGCCTCATCCACCCTGATTAGAAAACCACACTTGCCCACATTAAGATAACTTTAAGCACTGAATATTTTGTCCATCCAAAGTAAGAATGAAGAGGTTCCTGGCTGTGGCACGTCACATTCTTTCATTGTGTATTATTCTGCTTATACCAAATTGTTTAGTGAAATGCAAACAGCATCCGTTAAAATGTAACCTTTAATGGAATTTAAACCATGCAATTTATAATAACTGGAATTCCAGTATCAAAAAGCCTTTGTTGTACTCGTCTTCTTCCAAGTATGCATGGTGGAACATTCGATACGTTCCATAAAACATTTTGACTTTTTTTTTACACATTACATATATGCATCATTGCATCGTCTGAAAGCAGGCTTGTCTGTCCTGTTGTATGTGTCTGTAGGTCTTGTCTACAGTTGTAAAATTGATGGTTGGAGCTATACTGTTTTGAGAATTTCCTGTAGATCACCTTCTCCTTATAAAACCAAAGTACAAGACTACCATAGCCTATTACTACAGCTCTCCTCTGTAGCCCACTGTGTACTTGGATGGATATTTAAGAGGTTTTTTTGTTGGCATCTACCATAGTCATGGCTCTTATGCTGATATCCTCTGGTTCCTTTATTACATATTCATAGGAGACCATAGCACACCAATGTTGAAGGCTATCTTAAGACCTCCAGCTCTTGCCAGGTCTACCTACATAATAAAGTATTATCGTTCATCATGTTATTATTTGTACTGTTACTCTTCTCTCGCCAAACATGAGGTTCAAATGTCCAGCAGTAGTTGCATGTGACTATTGACATGATATATTCTAGATGTTTATTTTTATGTTCTATGTAGAACGATGAAACCATTATAGACACCATTGTAAACAGTCTTTGGAAACCTTACTTGAAGATTGGTAAATAAAACTGTGCAGTTCTATTACAGGTTGCACTTTCTAGACTGTTACCACAGCAAGATCAATAGTCATCACTTATTTATGTTGCTAGTAACTGGGTCTTAATGTATGCAGACGGCCTTAATGTTTTCTCATTTGGTGAGGTGCTGATCTAGGTCCATCAGCAGCCCTCCTGGATGTAAGTGCACCTGTTTTGTGGCTACAATGGAAATATAGGCACAAATGGACTGCGAACTCTGGATGGGAAGACGGAGGAGCCATGAATAACTTTGGTTGTTCAAAATAAGCCTATATTTAGACTGTGTGAATGCCAAGTATAGATTGTTTCAATAATAGAAGAGCAGAAAAAGAAAAGTGTGAACTGTACAAACAAACCAATCCAAATTGGCTTTTATGCAAACACATAATTAGTTTTGATGCAAAAGACCTAATTTAAATTGCTAATTAAGTGGCCTAGTTTGGTGTTTCTGTATGGCCATGAAGATGTTTAATTATTTGCCAGTTTATGTTTTTGGAATTCCAAATCCATTTTTTTTATTATTAGGATAGGTAGGATGGAGCCAATGGTGGTTATTTAGCCAAGATTAATTCTATGCACAGGAACCTGGATAGACCTCTTGGTCTGTTGGTAAACAGTCTGATAGTTTCATTTTGTTTTCTCTAATGGACATTCTTTTATGAGGAAGGAGAATAAGATATTAAAAAAAATATCTGGCGCATGTTAAGGCCACCTACTATTCCTTGGTATTTGACATGGTCAAGCTTAACATAGTGACACAGGCACATCTTACTTACTTTGTCAATAGCTTAATGTATTTCTAGATACAAGCCAATGTTCTCCTGACCTTTTAGGGGGTTATGCAGGGGGGTATACAGACATCACACAGTATTGGATACAATAAACATAATTAGCTTTCTAAAAATGAGTACTGGAGTGGATTGTCCATTCAAGTGAACCTCCATGGACCACTTGGTGGAACAATCAGATGATGAGACACATACTTGACCACAAGACTTTACAGTCCATGGTAAGTAAAGGTTACATGTTATGGTTCATAAGGTTCTTATTCCAATTGTTATTCATCACTTTAGGGAGAATCCACAAAAAGGGGACCCAAATATATATTAATGGGGGAAATAGGAGAGATCAGTAAGCCTATGTGAAGCACCTAAACTAACCTTACCTCCTGGAAAAAAGGTAAGGGCTGTTGGGTAGAGTTTCTCAATTGAGGATCCATGTAGGATCTTTAGGAATACCTTGTTGATTGTAAGTCCCCATGATGCCAGAGAAAACATCTTCTTTATATTTAAATAGGGGACCCACCATGCTGGAGACATAGCTATAAGTATTGGTCTATCAAACGGAGAAAATATGCCAGCTCCGTTGATCTTTTTTTATTGTTAAATGTAGACTTCAATCTATCTAAATGCAACGTCCCTCTATGTCTACGGCTGAGAATCCCATCTAAGTGGGCATGTCCTCTTAATCACATAATTACTAACTTGATTTGTTTTCAAATGATTGTGACGAGCCCTTGGTTTAGTCCTTTGTTGCAAAATTGCCGTTCAATTTCAAGACTGAATCATCTCGCTCTGTAATTTCTAAACAAGCGTTCTTGGTTATGTCAAACTGTGAACTGCATCCCGAAGAGGGGTTTTGAAAAGAAAGCCTGCAGCCTACTGTGAATGCAATTGCTTAAACCCTTTTCAGAAGGAGTGATAATTTGTAATCTATTCTGTATAGCGGCAGAGTAATCATGTTTGTGTGTAAACAGAACAATGAGTAACCTATTATACATACATTCCTGTTTGTTCAGGGATATAACATGTTTAGAAATTATTTAATAGTAATATACCTATTGATAATAAAAAAAAAAAAAAAAAGTGTAGGGGATCATAAAAGCAAATATATTTTGTTTATGTCCAGATCAGCTTGTAGTTCAGATGTATTGAGTTTAGTTGAGTTAATTATGTCAACAGGCAACAATATTGTTTTGTTAGACAAGACAGGCAACATTTCAGTCTACTTTGGTTTTTATTATAAAAAGGTCAAAATGTTGTATCTGACTATTCTAAAGATGTTGAGTTTTGCTTCATTCACTTACTGTACTTATGAGGACTGTCGCGACTGATTTGGGATTGGTGACAATGTTTTACTAACTGGGTACTTATTACAATAAAATGTACAGCGATATAAGAAATTGTTCAGATATTATGTTAATTTGATATTTCTGTAAATATAAGTGGGCTTATCAAGGGTAGGGGGGTAAATGAGGGGTTACGTGGCTCTGGGGCTTTTAGACACCAACATTCAAGACTGAGAAATGCTTTAGGTTTTGATGGTATGGCTAAGGGGAAGGTCCTTATGATAACCATCAATGGACCAAGATAAGCCATGGAGAACATCTCGTATTCTATCGAAACACATTTCAAATTTCAATTGTTTTTGCATTTTAAGATGCAGAGGGTCATGGAATTATAAACACTCGCTAATTAAGAAATTAATATAGTCAGTTGGTGGATGACATTCAGCAAAATCTTGATTGAAGGACCAAATGAAACCTCTATAAAAAGATTCCGAGAGATTCCAGATCCACGTTAACCCTTTAAATATCAAAGAAGTATATTATGTGTTGCGCAATGCACACAATGTGTAATAATAACACCTATTTTAATGATGGCCAAGAGAGCCACGTCTAAATCTTCCTGTAAATGATATCCTTATGGTTGCTTCAACCAAAGTGACAAATCAAACAAGGGTTTAATGTCTGCCCCTATGCACGTGGCAGCATCTCGTAAGATACATTCAGTAACTGAGAAAGTCATCCTGCTGAGACTGTCAGTGTTATTAATTGCGCCTTCCTATAAATTAATGTGTTCTGTCACAGTAAATTCACATACGTGACAACATTAAATGAAATTATCCACTTAACTATGCAGAGGAAACTTGTCTTATTATTATTTTTTAATTTGTAAGATGCTTGTTTACATCTTGTACAAGGATCCAGTAGTGTGACATGGTTAGCGATTAATCAATTTTTATAATGAAACCCATTTCGTTAGAATTTAGAAGAACTTTAGAATGCGGAGAGCCGTATATGTCGTTTTGGAGCACTCCGTAAGATGTGGTACCCGGTGTTGTTACATTGTAACTGCCCCGACACTGTGTTATTTCTCGATTGATGGGATTTTTATTCCAACAGCTGGGGTACCAAAGGTTGCCTACTCCTCGTTTTTGTTGCATGCAATAAATGTTTGGTGTCCCATGGTAACAGAGATATCCTCAGTAAGACAAATTAAATGTAATCTAGGCATCTCTAATTGATACAGCTGTCATCAGATGAGCCTTGTAGGACAGCCAGAACAGTGTATGAAGACCACACTAATACATTTCACGCTTCGCTGACAGCTGAGTGCGTTCAGAAGTGGTACGTTCTATGGAGGCGACAGTCTAGTTATGCTATGGCTCTTTTAACTAGGAACATATTAAGAATCTCATCAAATGGTGTTTTCAAAAATATTCAATCCAAATCCATGACCAGGTCCAAGGACCTGTGTTATTTCCCATGTTTCAAACCGGAAACGTATGCTTCTTACAAGCATTACGTAATAGGGCCAAATGGATCTCATCTCTCTTTTTTTCATATCACGCCATTGGTAACATTTATAGATTCCGAGCGCCATCTCTCAAACCCTACTGGCTGAAAAACTCAACAAACATAAACAAATCATTTAGTTATTTAGTGTAACTTATCGGATTGCTAACTTTGAAGAAGAACCTGCCCGCTCATCGCTAGCTACCAAAACCTCTCATTTATATTATGTTTATATATTTGTTACCAATTTTATTAGGGTGATAAGCGCAGACTAGCAAGTGCATTGCTAGTCTAACCCAAAACCAACATTGTTTAAGGAGAAGCGACAAAACAAATCCCCACATTAACCTTCTCCAATTTCGGGAAGGCCCCTTAAGAATATATAATTTTGATTTGTTTCCTTGTGGCTCTTGCCTGTCCTATGGTAATGGTGATCGGGCCCAGACTGGCCTTCTGGATATAGTTAAATCCCAAGTCTGGGCCTGCTGGTGATTAGTACTGCCGGGCAGTAGGAGATCATGCAGGGTTCAGGTGGACCCATGACTGTTCCTTTAATGTGATATTCACCCTGCCTAGGAACTGGTTGCTGATGCCTCATGCCATTTTCTTAATGACGCTCCGTAACTACAAATTTGGGTCAGATATTTTAATGTTCAACTTGTATATTAAATTTGGGCCAGACAAAACGTTAGTTGTACTCTCTGGCATGTTCAGCCAAAAAACTTTTGATCTGTTTATTTTGTGCTTTCCTCAGAAGACCAGCAGAAACCTGCTTTTTCGGTTTGAATTGTAACAACCTATCAGTGCCTGCGTGTGTGTCACATGACAATTCAGTGTTCCCAACAGGAATTACAAATCAGGCGTATATCATTAACAAACTATTTCTAGGAATGGTTTGGGTATCAATGCTGCATTTAGTTATAAAAGGCAAGCTGACAAGAGTTACATTTGTTACCAATCATGGACATTTACATATATATATATATTTTAGGATTGTTATTATTGTATTATTTAAAAGTTAAGAGCTTTTTAAACTTAATTTACAAAGATTAACTCTTCAATGTATACAAGGTTCTTTATGAACTCATCTCGATTTGGGTAAGCAGGCTTTTAAATTAAACTTTGAAGAACTCCAATACAAGACATGTTGTTTCATGGCAGAAAGTACATTGGGTTTGCCCCTTGCTGGTCCAGTGCACAGCTCATGGAGTTACAAGAGATCAACTAAAAGGGTTCGACCTTAGTTACTCAACCCAGCCAACGTACCACTAGCAATATAAGTGAGTGACTTCTAGACAATGTGAAACTCTCTTACAAAGATGTCAATTACAATAAAGCTCAGTTCAACAATCCTACAGCGTCTGTATCGTATAACACAAGCACTGTTATAGCAGCAGTACCAAGTAACAAGCTATCAATAATTCAGGGGGTGATTTGGACAGACAAAACATGTACCTATCTGTGTCACTCTATTTTAATTTTATTCCTAAGGTGAAATGGGGATTCACATCTTTCAAAGGTCTCCTTCGTTATGGTAGACATTTAGGTACGTGTATGGCTACAGGTTAATCTTGAGATACCCCCCCCCAATTCATTATGAAGGGTTTTTTTGTACTTCTTTGTTTGGGATTCTATTTGGGGTGTCATATACATGGGCAAAAGATTAGAATACCACATGGCAACCATAGTGCTGTATTAATTAGTGTCATAGTCCAGAAATATCAAAAATATTAGTTGGTGTCCACAATATATCTTTGGAGAATCCTAAATCCAGGGTTATAGAAGGCACCTCACATGAATGTGCTGTATAGGTTATCACATCAGACCATGTTATTATTTAAACTGACTAATTATTCATTTCAATTGGTAAATGTGAACAGAAGGTCTCTTGGAGTCACTTTTTGAGTTTAGGGTTTCTCCATGTGCTATGTTGATATCTCTTCATCATGGAACCTTATTTGTTCAGTATTCCTGGCTTAGTTATTGGGTTCTCTAACTAAAAAGAGACCTCTACCTACTAAGGTAGATAAAGTAGGGATGCTGATACAATTTGAGTGCCCCGACGTAGATGTGAGCTCGAACTATTGGGTGTCTTACTGTACTTCTGACTTAAATCCAGTTGACCCCACTTCGCTGGTCATCTTTTACTCAACCTTGAAGCTGTGTTGATCAGTCTTTGCTTCGGTCTTTATTATGTCTGAAATCAAGCTCTGTGTGTGTCACAAATGTGCCAGTTTCACTAAGTGGGTCAAGCAAAGACATACACAAGGCAAGTAATTGTTTTGAGGTTATCATCATCTCACTGGAGGACCATCGCTGAGATATAAACACTAAAACATGGGAGTAAACAAACATCCTGCTGTTCCGATACAATGTAATGACCCTTTCAATTAAATTCTATTGAGTAGGGCTAAGGAAACAAGAATTTCATATACTTCCGCTTGAAGAGCATGTCTACGAGTGTTACCATACTATTAGTTAGATTACAGTTTGAGAGAATCCTAAAAGACTTTCCAATAGCTTTCATGACTCAAGTGTTAAAAGGGCAAATTAGATGTCTCGTCAGATATCTCTTAAATGTGTTTAAAATTCTTATCAGCCTTCAATTTCCATGACAATAATGATCACAACGGGTCATTGTATGTAGGATAAACTTCAATTCACTTCTAACAATGACAAGACGTTGACCTTTTGAGCTTCCTATGTGCTATAGAACTGGAAAGGTTCCTGTCTATTAAATTACTTCATTTATAACCCAGCTTTTACTCCGTACACACTTTTCTTACCTTCAAGCTCTTATTACTGATGAATGATATGTCATTTTTTGAATTATTAATGGCAATAATATAAGCTTTGTCCCTTTTTAGAGAGATCTTACATCATTTTCCCCGTTCAACAGTCCCTTGTCACTGAAAAATTAAATTTTAAGATTTCGAACGTTAATTATACATGAATATAACGAAATGTATCTATATGTATATTAAAGATACACTTAGCTGCAAGTCATTGAGGTTACAATTGATTGTTCAGGCCTTCCAACTCAATGAACAGGAAAAGAACACTTTATGGCTGCTGCAAAATATAGCAGTTTTCCTGGTGGCTTCCACCAATATAGCTATTTTCTTGGTGGCTTCCACCAATATAGCTGTTTTTCTTGGTGGCTTCCACATGGCCACCTTGTGAGGTTCTACAGCTGAGCCCCCTGGGATGGTTCCTTGGGTAAGGTGGACAAATGACCATGCCTTAGAACCTACAGACGTCTGTCTCTGGTCCTGCACCTCCTCACCTCTAGACAGGTCCCCTTCTTTGGCTATTTTAAATGCCCGGTATGTACATGGTAAATAAAGTCATGCGTCACATACCGTGAGTTCCAAAACCTTGTTTCATTTCCAATATCCTACAAAAACTTGCCATCACGTTTTAAAACAGCCGAAATAAACAACAGGACTTATCACCTTGTGATATAACTATGTGGAAAAGATCAAAGTAAAGCCGAGAGCGAAAAAAAAGAAGCTGAGATAACGGCTAACATTTGGTTCCGCAGCTTACACCTCATTAAACGAACGCCGGCACAGATATTTGTGTTTTTGATTTTCGAATCTTCCTGGTAAGGGAATTCTAGCTTATTTGACTAGCACAAGGACCGTTGTAAACATCTCCACATGTCACAATAACAGGCCAAGTGCTTTGTCTTCACTTTTTTGCAGGCTGTAAAAATATCAGAAACATTTGTTTGAAGGGAAAGGTGTTGGGTTTTTCTTTTGAATGTTTTTTTTTTTTTTTTTTTAATTTATTTTTTTTTGCTTTATTTTCCTATTTTTTTTTCCATGGCAGGTGATAAAATGGGTGTGATATTTTCAAGCAGAGATGCAGGTTATTTTTTTCCCCCTTCTTTAAAGGCTCTTTTCATTGCTGTGAATCCAATTCTCTTCTTTCATATGTGTAGCAAGTATGTTTTTTTTTTTTTTTTTTGTTTTTTTTTGCGCATCTCCGGCACTCACGGAGTTAATGTATGCATGCGCCTGTATGATGGAGTCGCAGCACAAGTTCTATATTTTCTTTAAAAACGATATAGGCTATTTTTATACACTGCCC
Source organism: Spea bombifrons (assembly GCF_027358695.1). NCBI lineage: Eukaryota > Metazoa > Chordata > Amphibia > Anura > Pelobatidae > Spea > Spea bombifrons. The sequence goes on from NC_071096.1 coordinate 9,998,942, forward strand.
CATATGACTATTTGGTGTAATACTTTTATTTCAGGTATGGCTGATATGATACGATACAATATGTCGTTATTGTCCAGCTATCCAGACATATGCACCTAGACTTGGGTAATTACTGCATAAAATGGATAATTGTGGAGCAATTGAGGGGAATAGTCCAGGGTTGCCATGGCAACTGCTCACCACTCTGTTCAAACGAAATGGCAAAGGGTTCATGTTTATGAGGATCAATTCTAAGCGGAGCTTTTCATTGGGGAGCAATCGCCATGGAAACCAATGGAATGTTCCCACTGATCCCACCATACTTAGCGTTGTCTTTAAATTGCTTTAGAAAAAAGGGGGCCCCAGCATATTAATGTATCTTGGATCCAGATGCTGCATTGATCCATCAGTGAGCTTGCCCCCCCCCAAGGGGTCTATTCACTAAATAGAGAGTTGTGGTTTCAACTACCTCAAACAGATGTAAGCTTCACGGGCTTTCTAAGCTCTTCTGATGTAAGAATGAAACCAAAAATGTTAGTTTTTTTAATTTAAATATCACTAAGGGTTCTTTAGGAAAGCCAACTCTGAAGTATGATGAGTGTTTTTTTTCCCTATGCAATAAATGATTGTAGATGTATAATAGCTGCCAACAGTCCACAAAACAGGTCTTATGCCCCGGGGCTGACAGTAGGTTTCATCAGCAACGTTCAGTTATCGAGACTGCCGCAACTATTGCTCAAATCTCGAACTGTGAATGGAAGAGAGGACTTCTACTGTTTCTGCTTTAGTGTAGCAGATACATCGTCCTCTTTGCTGCTGCTTCCTGAAGGTCTCGCGCTCTCTGGAGGACTGTGCTAATTGCTGAAGAAATAAACCATAGCGAGGTCACATAATGCCTTATTTAGACTGAAATTGCCTCCTTGTGGTCTCTTTAGGGTTGAAGACATCAAAAATATAATAATATCCACCTCTCTGTGATTATAGAACAAGCAGCACACAACAGGCTCTACCTGCTAGACTATAAGAGCGAGATTATCCGTGAGGCTGAGTGCGCGTTTAACAAGAAAATACATTTTTTTTGTGAATCCCCAAGTGGAGTTAGAGTTGGAGTTAAATTTAGTGGATAGATATTTGGCCTTGTGGATAATATAAAGCAATCTCTTGATTGCAAGCAAATACATTGTCTTCAGAAACACGAAAAATAAACGAATGGCTTCTAACGGCCCTTTTTATGACGAATTTCGCTGCAATATTAAATCAATCTTGGTGTTTCATTAGTCCAGAAGTACCGTGAACTTCTACAAATAAAGTCAAATATGGGGCGAAATGTTTTTCTAAAGGAAATCGGACATCAAAAGAACAAAATCGAAATGCCTAGTGTCATAAGCGGTATGATTTGGGCCAAAGTTCTAAATGTGGTGCAGTTACCATGGAAACCAATGGGCCGTTCATTCATTATTGCTGTATAGATAGCACTTTTAAGATGCTCTCAGTCGTTTTGCGTGACTTTGTGGTCCATCGATGGCGATATTCATGGCAGTTTAATGGATAAACCTATTTCCTGCTGATAAACATCTTTGGGGCTTTTAGGGCTGTAGAACCCCGTGATACCCTCCTACCCAACAAACATTCTGACCTCCTAGAAAAGAGACATCAATCAAATGTCAGAGGATCCTCTTGGAATATTAACCCTTTACTACCCCATCGTGATGATTCTATGTAGTGCCTCACCAAATGTGTTAATAAAACTACTCTAGCTCCGGTCCTCAAGGAAACCTTGACCTGCCATAATTTAAAGACACACTAAAAGTCACTTGCATGCAAGCAGGGATATCAACTATAGCAAATGGGAGCCTTATGTATGATGGCGGCAGTGTCGGATCCAGACTGTGTGACCCTCAGTGCTGAAATAACACATTTTAACGTTTCTAAGAATAGTATAAAGTGATCAAAACTTGAAGAAACTGAGAATTTGGTAATAGGAGGGCGCAGCCATTGCTGCCTGCTCACAGTGATTAAACGACAGCTTCCGAATGCCCTTCACATACAGGAACTATTGGATGAAGCTTAAATTACCCGGTGGCGTTAAACAGCTGGGATTTCAGCACCTCTGACAGAGAGGAGATTAGATTGTAAACATGGGGAACTTCTTAATATAGTAACCTAAGGATAGCAAAGTCTTCTGCGCGGAAGGGCCATGCGGGGAGTTAATTAACCCTAAAATAAATTACCCGTGAATAATTGAGAATCTTGCTCATCACAAATCTCCTATCTATCACATAACCCGGCATGGGATGTGACACTTTATAATGTATACAGATGGCGGTCTCTCGTGTAGAACATCTGTAGATTTCTAGAAAGCAGAAGACAGTTTGATGGAATTTGTATCTTAGATGTGAACGCAACCATCTATTCAAACATCTCGCTGTTGCTGAACTAGACATCCTATGAAGGTTCTGCCTGAGCGTTTTGAGAGTGGTAGTTAAATATTTGTGGGGTTCTTACCTGTTCCCCTACTCTTGTATTTCAACAAGTCACATAATTAGCGAAGTTCATATTGAATGCAGTAGATCTCGGACAAAAGTTTATTTATTATGGATATATTTTCATTCCACTTAATACAGTTTATACTTCATTGTTGTTTACCTATTTATTGATACCATATAGCTTTTTTTCTTTAAACAATTCTGGCCATTTCAACAAATGGTGATGCCTCTAATGCTATATTTAATTGGAAACAAACCTGGACTGGCCATCTGGCACACCGGGCCAATGCCTGGTTGGCAGCTGGCTGACAGTACCCCATACTCACCCGATCTCACCACTCCAGCCAGTGCCAGGGCTGCCTCATCATCATACCTGGGAACTCTCTGGGTTTTACCTGAAGGAAGCACTGCTTCTCCGGGTCAACACCCAAATGCTCCAGGTCACGAGAGCGGGGTGGTCTTGACAGGCTCCGCTCCTTTCCCCTTTAAATGAGGGGTGTTTCCCGCGTTGTGGGCGGGAACGCCTCCTGACATGGGCGGTAACGCCTCCTGATGTCAGGGGCAGTCCTGGCTGCATCCCGAGAAGCCGGAGCCCCGAAGTTCCCAAGTACGCTCATCATCACCAGTCCGCCTCTGATAATAAGTGTTCGATTGCATAGAGTAGATTGAATGGAACCTTCACAACGTGACCTTTTTTTGGACCATTCCAGGTCCCATAAATCTTACGTATAAGGTTAGACCCCCCCAAGACAAGCTTCATGCAGTTTTGCATTCTGAAAATCTCATGTTATATGGAATCTGATCTCATCTATCATTCTGTGTTGTAGAAACATGGAATATTGATCTTGTTCTCTATGTAAAGATAACAGAGGTTGCACCATAGAAAAAGATCTCTGTATAAAAAAAATGACTGCTTTCATCGATGTGATATTTGAAATTCAAATGCTAATCCAGCAGATCTAAGTGTTTTGCATATGGGCCCCCCCCTCCCCGCACTCAAACATCTGTGCAAAATACATGTCTAATTCCTATAACTAATTGACCGCATTGAAAATTCTCAATACAGACAGCTTTCTTTTTTTTTTTTCTATCGGGTTTTTAAGAGCATGGATTTCTTAATTTGGCTGAAGTTCTGGGTTTTGTGCCAAAAGAGGGTTTTTCCAGCAGCAGATCTTCAAATTTCGATGAAAATTCTGCTCCTAAAAAGACACAAAAGCATCTACTGTTAATGCAGAAGAGAATTAAAATAAAATAATGTTCTCATAAGGTTGCTATGGACCGTTTTGGTGGACGCCATAAAACGTTAAGATAACAGTTCCTTTATTTGTTGTTTTTATTTAAGGTTAATGAGCTGTGGGTAGTGAATGTTCGTTTGCTTTCTAAACAGATGGTTGGCTGCTTACTTCCTTTGGGACAATAGGCTGCGGACAATTGACTATCGTGTTTGTCTTGTTTTCAGATATAGGTCTACTTTGATTACTCTTTTACAATTTACATCAGTCTGACCGTGAACATCCCTTCTCGCTTACAAAGCAGATATGGATCAGAAAATGGAATATGCGGCCATATTGTGTTTAACTATTTAATGATCAACGGAAGAAACCTATATTTACACAGACTATTCTATTGCCTTTTATAAAGGACAACGGAAGCAATTACATCTTTACAGCATAGACTATTTCCTTGCTTAGATTATTTTTCATAAAGGTGAAAGGAAGCAACGCCATGTTTACCGCATATTACTTTCTTGTTACTGAGAAACTGTTGAGTGATCTATGTACGTTACGTATACTTTGTGTGTACATATATACACATACACACCAATATTTGTTATACCAATGCTAGGAACGGAGGTCCTCAGGATCCATGGTCATCATTATTGCAATTGGTACTTGAAAGGCCTCATCTACCTTTTTATAGACCTTCCAGTAACATATAGCGTTTCAACAATCCATACTTGGGTACTTGACAGCAACTATGGAGGCATGATTTCAATATACCATTGTACCAGGTATCATATTTTTGGCCGGGTTGGCTATTGGTGTTGCATAATAAAGACCTAAAGACCTAGGATTAATCCGCCCCTGGAGTTGGAATATGGGTTATTTCTCCTAGTGGCTCTTTCTCAGCCTTGTATGTTTATTCACTAAAGCAGAAGTTGGCGTGAGAGTTTGCAGGGGAGCGTTGATTTCAGCTCGCCAACATCACTACACCTTACAAATATTCCGTCCCAGGGAACTTCTGTGGCAAGAAGAACAGGGATGGCCCTGTGTGATGCTTTGTGAAATGTCTTTAAAGTCACTTAACCAACTGAACTATGCATTATGGAGGGTCCAGTCCCAAATGGATCAATTCACCTCATGGAAAGCCTATGGGTGGAGAACAGAAAGGATCCAGTTAAGATGTAAAAGCCTGTCTAAGGACCTTGTTATGTTAGACACCCCATTGGCCACAGGTGAAATTGTAATAGGAACACACACAGACCTAAAAATAAAAGGTTTCTGGTAGTGGCCAAATACTGTCAGCCATGGGGCAATTCACCTTGTTCTCACTGCTAGAACTTGCCCCTACGTACCGCAGAATAGGCGGCTAAGATGGCAATTTGCTAAAAGAGCATCCTATGTGATAATCCGCATATGCCATTCATTTATGTTTCCTTCACTATCGAGCAATGGGTTTTTTTCTTATTAAAGGGAAAGCTGTAGCTAAAACTTCAGGCTGCCAAGTATTCTTCTGACCAAATATCAAAACGAACTCGGTGAAACATTAACCGGTGGCACAGATCCCACAAAAACATGGAATCTTTAAGTGTTACTAAGATGGGCATTTTGTTCAATGAATTACTTCCGCTTGGCACTTAGCGAGTTAATGCTACGAGCGACGTGCTTTGCATAGCTATAAATCCAAGCCCTGTTCATCCAGCGCTACTGGTCACGAGATGCAAGAAGTTCCAAGGCTTTAATCCCCCCCAGTTAAAAATATCTCACCAAGGGTATGTTTCTGAGTCAGCGATGCAGTCATTTTTAAACCAGCACAACGTGGTGGGAACATACAAAAGGGAGAACGGGGACTTAAACTGAATTGAAACTAAGCGTTCTGCTGTTTTTAAACTTTGCTTGTGACTGCTTTGCATAATTCTGAATCACTGCCTCCTCTTCATCTGAGATCAGAGACTCTCATCATTAAGTGTAAGGGTCAGACATTATCTTTAACAAAGGGGTGATGAAGCCTCTTTTGATAGGAAGGGCCCACAACCTTTAACTCAGAATGGCAGCCTTGTTCTTATAGAATGAATACAAGCTGTATAGTCATTTCACAGGCTGTGTGACGTCATGAATCGGACATTCAGATTTACAGGTCCAAGTTGAGGAGAAACGCCTGCATGCTGTCTTGCAGGAAGAAACTCTAGACTAGAGAGACATTGCTACTAGGTCACAGTTTTCTGTGCCGGTGACTTATCTGTTACTGTGGGAGAAGCCCAAAAGAAGCAGAACAGGTCTACAAAACAATCCTTCATGCATGGCTTATGATGGTGGATGGAGATTAGTTGGTCCAGGTAGTCTGGTAAATCGTCCTACCTACCTAAAGATCCATACTTCAAGGTAGTTGGATGCGCATTGTAATTCTTTACCATAGTTCTACCCAAATATCTTCTAACTAACCCCTGATATTGCAACTAACCCTATGTTCCATAATCTTCCTTGTTCAGGAGCCAAAATATTGGGGTCTACCTAGACATCATGTGATGTCCTTTAAGGGTACCATTATGCCTGACTTTGGCTATTTTTCATTACCACAAGACAAATTTGACCACTGGTCAAGCTCTTAGGTGCACCATCGTACAAAGCATCTTTGTGAAATGGAGACACAACCCTAATCGTTCACCTAGGGCACGGAAAGACTTATTGGAATGCCATCCCTGACATTTTCATAGATAGATTCCGGTTTGTCTGAAATAGCCATCTTTTACTTTTAGCTCTTCTCAACAAAATATATCTCGAAACAAGTGTTAAGGAATTTTTACGTTCACGAAAGTCGAATTCTGGACGTGTTACTACCGCTTCGCTGTAGTTGCTTAGTAACGCTTCTCTTATTGCCCTTACAATGCTTTTGCAGGAAAAAAAAGGATAGCTCATTAAAAATTAAATCTCTATACTGCTTTGACATGTAGCCTTTACTCAGGGGAGATCTCGCGTTTCCGACACTTGGTTAGAAATTCTACGACAAATATTTGTGCCTGATTCACTTTCCTCCGAAAAAAAAAAAAAAAAAAGAGATTGAAAATCTTGGCGGATGTCGTAACCCTCGTGTACTTTTCTCAATAAATACAACGTCTCATCTTGTAGAAATCTTTCAGAGTAAATACAATACAATGCATTCAAGATGTGCTTTGAATGAGTTCATAATAAATATCTTTTGATGAAAACATAAGGTTTTGGGTTTTATTTTTTTTTAATCTGTGGAGGATCTCGTCTTCAGAGTTTTTTTTCTAGATCTGGCAAATGTCTGTTTTTAAAGGGACTTTAGCATACAAATTTTAGAAATGTATGTAATAAATTAAAATCAGTTTAAATGGTGGAACTTGAGCTGAAATAAGGTCACAAATGGGTGCAACTTATTAGCATGAACATAAAAATGTATACTGTATAGCAGGAAGAAAGTTGCAAAAAATGTAGACTTTTAATATATATTTTTTACCATTTTTTTTCCCCACTGTAGTGCATGACCAAAAGAGCAGAGTATGTATGTCCGTGTGTGCGTGCATGTAATATAGCAGCGTTTTGATGCTTGCTACTGTTGCTTAGTAACAACCGTGCTTTCCAACTCTCAGAACATATATGAAAAATCCAATTAGATGTTTCAGGGTTTTTTTTTTTGTGTATCCCTATATGAACCGAGGAAATGTTATGACATATACTATCTGGTACAGCTGTGTATATATAATTTTTATTTGCGTAGCAGTAAGAGTGAACACAGAGTGCTTTATAAGGCAAAGTATGGATTTAGCAGTCATTAAACCCACTGAATAAAACATCTGTTTCAATTGACAGAGTGGAATCGATATATATAATGTACTGCGCTGTGGAACATGATGGTGCTATATAATTCTATAGAATATAATCTATATCCCTATTCACCAAGGTATAACTGAAGCAACTGTAAATAGTGTTTCATGTATCCGAAACGTGCAATATACGATGAAGTAGCATACAGGAATTAAAGGGAGATTTTTGGGGGTTTTAATGTTAAATTATTATTTAATTAAGCCTAAGCATATAATATGTAATTATTAAACTTTCCTATTCGACAAGCACAACAATTTCTTACTGTATAGCGGTAAACGTTTCTTTACATTAATACTAAAGCCAAACAACAGTACAAAAAATGTTTATTTATTCAGTATAGAAACTGTTTGTTTTTAGAGGCAGTGGGATGGGAAAGTTTTAACTATTGTATAGCTTAGGACTGCTTGTGGGTAAACCCTACGTGAAGTACCACAATGAAATCGTGTTTTACGACTTTGTTTAGCAGTTCCTCAAGCCGGTATTGGTACCACATGATAAATGGTTTGGTGAAGTCCCATGACACAGTGAAATAATGATAGATATGCCAATATCTTGTAAATATGTTGGGAAGAGCTTGTCCCCAATTGATGTTTAGAATTAATTCTGTTTCTTCTTCTTTTGTCCTTTTTTTCCACGCAGTATCATCAGGTGAGAAGAGTGATGACCATCCTTTTCCTTACTATGGTTATTTCATACTTCAGTTGCATGAAAGCTGCCCCCATGAAAGAAGCCAGTGTCAGAGGACAAAGTGGCTTGACTTATCCGGGTCTTCGGACCCACGGCACCTTGGAAAGCATAGGTGGCTCTGTGAGCGCTTCTAGAGGAGGGGGACTCCCGTCGTTGACAGATACCTTTGAACAGGTCATAGAGGAACTCCTGGAAGAGGAGCAGAACATAAGGCAAAGCGAGGAGAACAAGGACTCTGACATGTATTCATCTCGAGTTATGTTGAGCAGTCAAGTGCCTTTGGAGCCGCCACTGCTTTTCCTGCTTGAGGAGTACAAAAACTACTTGGATGCTGCAAATATGTCTATGCGGGTCCGGCGCCACTCCGACCCTGCCCGACGCGGAGAACTGAGCGTGTGTGACAGTATTAGCGAATGGGTAACTGCAGCAGATAAGAAAACCGCAGTGGACATGGCTGGGCAGACGGTTACTGTTCTTGAAAAAGTTCCTGTACCCAAAGGGCAGCTGAAGCAATATTTCTATGAGACCAAGTGCAACCCCATGGGTTACATGAAAGAAGGATGCAGGGGCATAGACAAGAGGTACTGGAACTCACAGTGCCGAACTACCCAATCTTACGTGCGGGCTCTCACCATGGATAGCAAAAGAAAAGTTGGCTGGCGTTTTATCAGAATAGACACTTCGTGTGTATGTACACTGACCATTAAAAGAGGAAGATAGTGAATTTATCTTGTATAGATTATATTGAGAAGAAAATATCTATTTGTATATATACATAACAGGGTAAATTATTCAGTAAGAAAAAAAATTTTATGGACTGCATGTATAAATGAAGTTTATACAGTACGGTGGTTCTACCAATCTATTTATTGAACATATCCATAACCTTACTGCGTCTTCTGCGCACAATGCCTCCTGTTCGCTGCTGGAGGAGCTTTGGGGATTTCATTGCTGTGCATTATTTCCCTTGACCCCTCCAGCAGCATACGGGTAAATACATATAAGCCTGCATTATGTTCCTCAATAACATTGTGGTTTGTTGCTGTTGCCAAGAATTGAAACAGTTTAGAGTTAAAAGCGAGAGTTGCATGCTGCTTCAGTTGTGAAATTGATAATACTCTGTCCTCTTTCAAACGAAATTCGAACCAAAACATACCGTTTACATTTCAAACAGTATCATCATTCCTGTTGGTATTATATCTGTTTACGGCTTTTAACTTCTGATCGCGTTGGACTTAAAACAATGTCGAGGTGCTGTTGTCATAGCTCTACTGTTTAATTTTATTTTTTTTGTTTCGTTTTTCTTGTTTTTTAATTTAATTTTTATTTTTTTTGTTTTCTGTTTTTGTTTTATTTTTTTGTTATTATTTTTTTTTTGGAAAAAGTTGCAAAGAGCTTGTCATGGATACGTGTTCTGGCAAAAAGAAAAAAAAAAAAAAAAGAAAATAATATTTCATTTTGTATGTTGTGAAGGTGTTTGCAAACTCGAATCAGACTACTGATCAAAAAATAAATAAATAAAAAAAAAATGTAAGGCAATTGAAAACCAATGTTCATGTTAACGTTTACGACACGCATTGGAATCCAAGTTCTATTTCTCAGACTTACTCTATGTTGTAATGTTTTCGGATCTTCGTAAACGGCCTTCCGTGTGCTTACTGGTAATGTGTATAATTATTTGGGAGGAACGAAGATATATAGCCTGTTCTGAACAAAAATTTCAAAATTGAGACAGTTCTGCGAGACAAGAAAAAGAATCTGACAGATCGGAGGAACACAATTTGCCGATGATCGTAATGTCCTTTTGGAAAGTCTAGTTAAGATTGCCAGCGTGTCACTGTTTTGTGTTGATATTTCCAATGCAAATGCCGCCTGAATATTGTTTGTCTATGTCCTGTCGGCCCCACGACGCTGTCCTCTTGATGCTAATGCGAAAGCAAATGAGACTTGCAGTGATCACAATGTTTCCAAGGAAAGCGGTAATAAATTTGCTTGTTTTAGAGTGCACGTGGGCACTTTACAACTTGAAGTAAGTCATAGTTTTGTAACGATGCAAAACATGCTTCTGAACGTAGGATTGAGTATTTATTTTGAACTGAACATTGAGTCATAAAAAAAAAAAAAAAAAAAATTCTGGGCATACAAAATAATAAAAATACATTCTCTAGCCCACCCTTGGGAAAAAAAAACATAAGAACCTGGCTGATATCTTGGCATTCAAGGTAAAATTATAAAGTTATGCAAATCTAGGAGGCATTTAACCGTGAAGGTGTCCAGTCCGTGATTTGTGGGCCTAGTGTTGTCGGATGGCAAATCCAACTTCAAGAATGTGTTCCTTTATAAAAATAAATAAAAGCATTGTGTAGCATATCTAACAAACATATTAAAAGTGCCCATAGCTTATGGAATTTACAAGGTTTAAACATATGTGTATATGTTTTGGGGGGGGGTCAGTCCAGGGAAGAAATTTTCTTCGTCAACAGGAATTAGTGATCGCAAAAATATTCCCTCTAGTGTACAGGGAATAAAACATAAAAATTATTAAAAAATAATATATATTTTAATGGTTTTCAAAACCTGGAAATGTTTGGGTATTTAGAAAAGAAAGAAGACATCTTCCGTTTTTTTTTCTTTTTAATAACCGGATCCATGCGGAGGTGAGAAGAAGACGTCTTGTCTTCGTATGTTAGTCCCTGGAGCGACAGATAGATGAGCAATGTGCTGATGATGGTTAAAGGGTTACTTGTCAAACATTTCAACTGTCAGCAGTTTAGCACAAAATCAGCTACTGTGCTGCGAGTCGAGTCAAGCTGCTGAATTTCATTTTGTAGAACAAAGCTGTATTGTTACGGAATGCCAGTGATTCCTTAACCGTCTTCCTCCTGAAGCACAGGAAATAGCATCGAAATTTTGGGATTCTTAATCGTAGACGTTTGATATTATGGATGACAGAGGTCAACGTGTCCAATCACCCCCGATGTGTCTAAATACTAGTGGGACCACTCAGCGGGGCCGCGGCAATGGTCCCCCTCTTGAGTTTATAATAGTTCTCACATACATTAGCATATATGTTTTTCAATATCCGCAATTATTGGAAAAAATATGGAATATTATAAACCTAAGTGGATTCAGATTTGCCCAATCCAAAGGGTAGTCATTGGACGTATCCCGTAACTCTTCCACTGGGTTGCTTAAGCCTTGCACTGAAATTTTAACATCCAAAATACTTTGATAGGAAAAACATTTTTTTTTTTTTTAACAGAATGTTATGTATGCCAGAGAAGACTTTATCCTAAGCCAACAAGTAAATCTAAAAATGTGACTTTGCCCAAAATATGGATAATTTCAAAGCAGATGGTCGTTTCTTCGACTGGATTTCGGCTTAATGTTCTTGTATAGCAAACATAAGTCAAATAATTGGGTTTAGCAACTCAAGAAGGATCCTGCAATGTTAAGTCAATTTATAGCATCTAAGAGAGGGATTAGTATCAATGGCTACCCCATGACGTTTAAATTGGTTTAGCAGCTGGATTAAAATCTTGCATGAGGCTATTTAGGAATTTACTATGCATTCTGCACCGGTATGATGACTCTCATTCACCACGGTGGGGGTGCCATCAAGACATAAATATAATAGGTGGGTAAACAAAAATGAGGGCACGAAATAAGAATTCCAGTCTTCTTCTTCTTCTAAGATGGAGGAAAAAGCGTCAGATGCTGGAAGATGCCTTAAAAGTATATATTTATTTTTTAATAAAATGGATATTTTCATTGTCTTATAATCACAAATCGTCTTTCCAAGAGAATGAAATTAGATAAAGGGTTTGCTATTTATTAAAAGAAAAATATATTTATTAAAAAAACAGGGATAAAATGCATGAAAGACCTAAATACATAAGCTACAAGGGATAGTTATGCACAATGCAAAACCATATGTACTTACATATGTGTTCTGTTATATATACATATGTGTATATATACGTATGTACCCTGAGGCATGTAATGATAATCATTGATGAGGTTTCATTTGGTTTAAATGAAGTCATACTAAACAGACATAAAGCCATCTCTACTCCAACATAAGTGAATCAGGGGGGGATTAAAGCAGGAATTCCTTGGTTAGAACAGTTCCGCGTGGGCGGATCCACAAACAGCCAATCCCTGCAGCCATTGCAGGAAGCTTCCCTAGACTATATGATTCTGAGAAACGAGTAACATACTTTTGAATTAAAACATTCATCAAAGGTCCAGTGGTTCTTGTCAAGCTCAAATAATTTCCCAGGCTTGTGTGTGTTTGTCTGTGTATTTATGTGGGTAATATGTATCTATAAATATGATCGTGTGTGTGTGTGTATATATATGATGTGTAAATATGTATTTAGGAGTATGTGTATACATGTACATATGTGCATACATATAAAAGTGTGTGTATATATATATATATATATATATATATATATATATACAGTACATATAATTATGCCTGATTATGCAAAATGTATGAGATTCTGATAAGGGGCAGTTAGATGTTTTTCTTGAACGTGGCATCATGAAGTTAAAATCCAAAAGCGACGGTGTACAAAGCTATTACATGCCACGCAAATCCACCTCTAACAGTAGGCTTGGCAGTTTTAGCTGAAATGGGCTGCAAAAACGGACTTCTCACCATTCATTTTTTCTTTATTTTAATGTTTTTTTTTCCCCCTCTTGTTGTTTTGCTGTGGTCTGTTTGTGGCAAAGGTATATTCTGCATGTCACATGCCTACCGCCTCTTTAACGTGAGACACTTTGAAAAAAAAAAAGTTTGATGTACGTGGCCTTGTTATTTAACTGAAAAAAAAGTATATATTTTCACGATGTGTAACAAATATTTATTGTATGTTAAGTATATTTATATAATTATGTTATTGAAACTTTGAGATTGGCATTTAAATTGAAAGCATTTGAATCATATTGTAAATAGGATTACCTCTATTTAAGTGTACTACATAACATATAATATATGTTCAACAATAGAAATTTTTAATGTTTTTAAATATATTTTCAAAATATAAAAAAAACTCTGCTTTGGACCATGTTATTTTTTTCCGCAAGCTATATAAATATATATAATTTTATTTTTGATAATACATTCTTCATTTTATGTTATTATCCCCACTACTGCTGGATCTTTGATTTATTTATTTAAGATAAATTAAGGGGTTAAATCTGTTGTCCAAAATTTATGGACAAATGGGCAAATTTCGTGCCATTTTCTTAATTTGACTTCAAAATCCATTGTCTTTTTAAAACAAGTAACGATGCACCAAGCTATACTTATCAACACAACTGTGCCAGTTTTGTGTAAATAAATTATAAATAATAATAATAATAAAATATATAAAAAAAATATACCTTTTATTCCCCAAAAAAAACAATAAAAATGGTGTTGGTGTACACTCATGGGGATCTTTGCCCTACTCTTATAATTATAAAAAATTACTTTCCACTATACACCCTAAAATGAATATTATTGATGTGTTAAAGGGACCGTCACCTTGCTAAAATGAAATGATTTAATCTTTTTTTGTGGCCGATTCCTTGAGGGTGAGGATAGTCTCACCAGCCTCATAAGGCTTGTCAAAGGTAAAGGTGATAAAGGCTATGAGCAATTTTTTTTCATCAACAAAATAAAACTTAAACCAGTGCTGTGAAAATGAAGAATATCTAGGAGGTCCATTTAATGAAGCCTACTCCGGTTGTGGGAGTAAAAAACATTGAGAAAAATCAGTCTTTTTAACACATTATATTGGATAAAATGTCACTAATAAATCCCTCACTCAGCATAACATTTCTGCTATAACTGTCAAGCCTACTGAGTGTAAAATCAAGCCTAACACTGCAGGAATTTGTGAAGGGCTTCTTAAAGCTAACCTGAATATGAACATCTTGCTATGGTTATGTAGAATGTTTGTTTCTATAGGGTTTATTCACAAAAATACTATAATTTTCTGTTTACGAAACATACACTTTAAATCCACTGATATATTCAAAATAATTCTGGAGAAACGTTTCACATGATGACGAGCCTATGACATTAAATCTTTAACTACTATGTTGGTATACCAGCATTCTTGAAGACCAGCTATGATAGGACATTATCCTAATAATAAGTCCTAATATTCCACTCGGTTCCAAAACGGGCTAAAGCATAGATTCTATAGGTTCATCCTGGGTCAAGCACTTCCTGAAGCATACGTCTTTCCAATCAATCCTGTATCAGCAATGACCAAAGCAATAGATCCTCAAAATGTATCCAGTATCAGCACTCACAAAAGCCAAAGTCCTCAGAATTTACTTGGTATCAGCACCAGCTGAAGCATAGGTCCTAATTTTCCCCAAGTATCAGCACCGTAGTAAGCATTGGTCCTCAGAATTCATAAGGTACCCGCACCCTATGAGGCACACGTCCTCAGATTTCACTGTTTCTGCACCAACGATCCTCGGAAACCAGCTGGTATCAGCACCATCCAAAGTATAGGTCCTTAAAATTTACTTGGTATCGCCAATGACCAGAGCATAGATCCAGGCCAGACCAACCTCTTGTGAACAGGGAAGTAAGAACGTAGCAGGGGTTACGTGACCCTGCGGAGAAACGCAAAGATGCTTGCCCAGTGTGCATGTATGTGTGTATGAGCATGAATGTATGTAAGTGTGTATATGTGTACATTTGTGTGCATGGATGTGTATTAATAAGCATTCGTCTGTGAGAATGGTTGTGTATATGTGAGGATGAATGTGTATGTATGGGTATTAATGTGTATATATAAGTGTCTGTGTGAGAATGGTTGTGTAAGTGTTTGTGTGCAAACATGCATGTGTGTGCGAAGATGTAGGTGTAAATGTTTGTGTGTGAGCATGGATGTGAAAATGTGTGTGAGCATGAATTTGTGTAAGTGTATGTAAGTGCGTGTTAATTAGTATGTGTGCATGCAAGACCGTTGGTGTGAGTGTGTACATATGTGCAAATGTGTGTGCCATTGCAGTAGTGAGTTACCCGGGGGTGTGCAAGGGGCCAATGTCGAGGTGCCAAATATAGGACAAGCCCCAGGTGCCAAATACAATCCTGCTCAGAATCCACAAGTTGTGAGCACCTGCCAAAGCACAGGTCATCAGAATTCATCTGGTATTAGCACCAGCCCGAGCAAAAGTCCTTAAACTCCTCTGGGTACAGATCCAACCATATACAAGGCTAAGTATTTAAATGACTATTCAGGTGATTCTAGTCAAATAACGTCATTAGCATCCAATGCTTAGAGCCAGGTCTCTCTTTTTATCTAGTTTGGTTAAAAAGTGTTGGCACAGAATAGGGCATAATGGTTAGAAGAAGAATTGAAACATTCAATCTATATTCATAATTAGACCAAATGCTTTGACTGTATGCAATGGTATCTCTATATTTCAGCAGTGGGTACAATCCTTAACCTTCGTTGGGAATGAACAATTCCTGAGGAACAAATTGTGTAAACTAATTACTGCACAGGCACAATGACCATGTTCTGATAGATGAGGGACATACGCAATATCAATATGATTTAGATGCTATAGATAAATAAAAGATTTTACCCTAACATTGAGTTATAGTAAATAATGACAAGAATAGGCGAGCTTACAGGTCATCTTCCATATATAAAACTTTACATAAGGACCAAGTTCTGTCTCGGATACCAAACAAGTGAAGAGGTGGAGAAGATGATGGTCAGCTGTTATGAACATGTCCCAGCGGTCCAAGAGGAGAGGCCTTCAGACATGGCTTGTGGGCTTTGCTTAAATAATACCCTTTAGAAATGTTGATAAAACACAAGATACTTTTCCTTGTCATGTTTGGGAAGGTGGCTCCATTGTATACATCATGATGCTTAATGAGTGGCAAGACTGGGGCACTTTGTCATTATTTTAATGCATGTTTAGTCAATTTTCCTTCAGGTGGAAACAAATTCCATCGAGTGTTCAACTGTAGTTCTC
Organism: Spea bombifrons; assembly: GCF_027358695.1. Classification (NCBI taxonomy): domain Eukaryota; kingdom Metazoa; phylum Chordata; class Amphibia; order Anura; family Pelobatidae; genus Spea; species Spea bombifrons. The sequence goes on from NC_071096.1 coordinate 10,015,164, forward strand.
TCTAAACAAAATTGTCATTTGCCTTAGGATTGGAAATACAGAAAATCTCAGCTATCCCACTAGTGTCAAAGAAGCATTTAATGAACACTTATATTCAATATATTCAAGGGCACATACATGAGAAATTTCCATATAACATCCTTTCCAAAATATTGGAATCAGTGCGAGGAGTCTCTTTAGAATAAATAACACTACTAAACTTACAATTGGATGATATTCTGGAGGTGATGGACTCGAGGGAGTTGAGGATGGTGACCACCAACTGGAAGTTCTGGCTTGGGCTGGTCCATGAAGTCACGGAGAGTCGGAAGCGACTGAATGAATAAACAACAAACAAAAGTTTCAGCAGCAGAATCTTACGATGAGAGATTACATTACATAGAAGTTCTCCATTTTATAAATAATGTGAACAGAACTTGCTAAATCTGTTTATTTATGACACTCCGACCAAAAACCAATGTAAAAATAGACCTATTTATTAATTTAAATAGGATTTTCCTAATCTGCTATTTGTTTAAAAAAAAAAAAAGAAAAAAATATGTTAGATATTATTTGAAATTGAAAACATATCTTTAGACAGTTGTACTAAAGAAAAATTAATTAATATGCTTCGTAGTTGCGTTGAAGGAATTCCAGTGTTTATGAAAATAAAAAAATGAAAATAGAAAAAATGAAAAAATAAAAAATGAAAAAAAAAAGTACAACAAAGAGCTTTTTGATGATTTGTATGGTTGTAAAATCTCTAAATCTTTCCGATACTGGTCATAAATGATGTTCAACAAAAATAGTCCTGTTCCAAAAAAATATAACTTCAAGCTTCCAGATCGCAGGAAATCTCAGTCCTATATGTCTTCTGTACAAGAGTAAATTGTGTTTCAACATTACTGTTGGTTTACCACTTCAATAACATGCTACTTTATGGATGACTGAAACACAAGGAGACAGAGGAGAAAGAAAGCCAGACAGGACGGGTTCACAAGACACACATGGCGGTGGCCAGTAATTGAGCCATTCTTTCGACAGGGAAGCAGTTTTTAATTATAGTCGCTTTGCCATTCATGTGTTGCTTTGTGAGGTTTGGAGCAATAAGTCTGTCTTCTAACCTCCAGACATAGATGTGCTCCAAAAAGTGTTTTATAATAAATGCTAATCACATTTTCTCAACACTTCCTAGGTAGACCTGGACTGAACATCAGGAAACCGGGTAAATGTCCTGTGGACCAGTGGCCGAATGAGCCACCCACTTACCTTGGATTACAGGTTAAATGGGGAAGAATGATTCTTTAGATGACAACACTGTCCCACAACTCATAAAACTGGTTTCAATGGCTTCTGTCACCAAAACAGAAACTCTTTAGGGTCTCCTTCATCCATTCATTTTGGAAATTGGTTTACTTTTTATGGACATGTCGTCTACTTCTTGATTCAGACTAAGTTAAAATATGCTTAACCCTACATTTAAGCAAGCATGGGATTGGCATAGAGCTATCCTGAATCTAAGACCAGACCAAGGGCCGATTAAGGTCCGAGCCTCTACATCAGGAAAAATGGGCAGACTATTCGGGCTGAATGGCTCTTATCCTCTGTAAGATTCTACGTTTCTGGGTCTATGTTTAATATTGCGTAACAAAAAGAAGATTATCAGATCTTAAGTAAAACATTATGCTAGGAACTCACCAAAACATAATATCATATTACCGGTTCCCCACCTATTTATGTTTTAAGGTTTTTTTTGTTTTTTTTTTACCTATGTATTCGATTCTGGACATTGCATAGAATCACAGAATTGTTCATAAATAAACAGATAAGTGGAACCAAGAGCTCAATCATAAATCAAACACTGAAACATGTGCGTTTGGTAATAACGCTGCTCTTTTGCAGGCTTTTCGAAACTAGTCATAAAAGAGACATTCCGCACATAGCTCAGTTTTTTTTTTTGCAGGTCCCTATAGTTCGAGTTATTTAAATAAATTATACAGATTTCTGAGCAAAAGCACAAAATGAGGACAAAATATTACAGGCAAGGATCAATCAAACATTTATTTAAAACATACTTTAATAAAGCGTTATGGGATCTTAAATATATGGGAAGGCAGTTATTAAAATAAATTGTATGTGGATACTCACCAACAGGGTCTGTTATCAATGAATAAGTCTAACGTATCTCCTATCCTTTATTATTTTCTAAGAAAACTACGGAAACCAGTAGCTTTCATCATTTTCATTCTATTGTTTACAAGCATTTTTCCCCTAATTCGAGACACTGTTTTTGAAGAGAATTAGATACAGAAGACTATGATTATGGGTTTTAGACCACTGCCAATGAACTGACTGTCGGTTATCACACCCTAAACTTTCAAAACTCTGACTTATAACATGCCAATAGCTGGAACACGATCAAAAATGAAGTCATGAATGTGGAAAGAGAAGAAAAGTTGAATGATTATTCTTTTTTTTATCTTTCTTGAAAATCTGTGTTACTAACAAGATGTTGGAGGATGACATATGTGGCCATAACTATGTCAATGGGATTCACATGTGTTCTAAGAAAAGTAGTAACCCAAGCGATTAAATTTAATTTTTCTGAGAAAAGATGTTTTAAGGCTTTACGAAATGACCATCTTTAAGATGAGAAGAAAGGAGCCATCGCCTCAGGTCCAGGTTTATCGTAGATGCTTACATCAACTATCACTTGGGTCCCTCCATTTTTACAGTCTGTAGGATGATGGTCTGCAAGGAGAGATAATGGTCTGTGCAGGTGCTCTCCTCTCCACTAGAGATTCCATTTTCACACCAACTAATGTTACCAAGCCATTGAATTTGACATCATATTCTAGACCCCGACATCAGGCAACTCACCGACTGTGAAGGAGGAATCAAAGATGGCTATTATTATTATTATTATTATTATTATTATTATTAAAGATGGCTGTTATTATTATTATCAAAGATGGCTATTATTATTATTATTATTATCAAAGATGGCTGTTGTTGAGAACATCTTGGTCATTTCTTGTTCAAGCTCACACTTGATTGTTGTAATTCCCTAAACATTTTTCCCACAAATAATTTTAAGGAAATAATTTGTTAGACCAGGATGTTCTCGAGTGCCACCTATGATTATGAGGAGGATTGAAGAACATTGTGTCTTTTTTCAGCCATTGAAACATGGCTTTGTTCTCCAGGTCTGATCCCTTCTAAGGGATTAATAGGCTGATAATAGGGATTAATGTGCTGATTTTAGTTTCAGAGCCCAGGATCTGCATTGACAAGCTTCTCAGACTATGTTGGAAAGATGATGCTGCAGCCACCATGCTGATTTGATTATGTCCTTAGATTACCGAGTATGTATTTTCATGTTTCACATTAAAAAAAAAAAAAAAACTTAGTTAAGAAGACATTTTTCTTGGACCTTAGGTGGGGTTCAGAGTTATTGGTTTATGTCCAGTAAGATGTCTATTTTATGGCCAATGTGGTATCTGTTAGAATATAGTGTCAGAACAACATCAACACACAACATGAAACAATGTGGAAAGTTCTATGGGTATGTTATGGCTGCCTTTCAGGGGCTTTTATGTTATATACATTTTTAAAAAATGTGGGTTCTTATTCTTCTCTATTATTCAGTCTTAAAAGTAATTTTTAACACGTATGATACAAATGTTTTTGTAACTTTTGCTGTGAAAGGACCAAACCACACTACAAGCATTAAGTGATACAAAAAGTCACTCTGTGAAACTTGAGCCTTATGTTCTGATCTATCGATAGACATTAATGCTAATGGGACAGACTGGGAGGGATTCCAAAGTATAGTTTATGGTAAACATCACTGTCATATACTTGAATGTTGTTGTAAAATTACTCTAGCATTTCAATATGTCTCACCACATGTGAAAAGAACATATGAATTGTGGCTTGATTACATTACATGCAATCTGTGGATAGAAGGGTCTGGTTCTTTAGAGCATACATCACACATTGCTTATTGATTTTTCAACCTATGGGAGGTAACTATTTCATGGCAGGTAAAAAATAACATTCATCGCGATCTTTGCCCGTGGAGCCTAATTTTCAGGAAGGGTGCTCAGGGAGTCATAGTGGATTGCTGCCGCCATCTTAAGCAGATATTAACCGGGTCATCAGATGGTTATGACATCATGAGATTTCTGCAGAACACCGCCTTACTGCCTGTTATATGCATACTGATAAGCAGTCTTGATAATAAAGATACTGGCCATGACCAAACCTGGGAACTTTCTGGCTCCAGAGTCCCCCTTGCAGGATGCCAGTAGAAGGACCCCTGATGTCAATGGCCGTTCTCGATGACGTCATCTTGCTCATGTTGTCCCACTGATGTCACAAGACACACAAAATTGTTGGAGGGGAAGTGTGCCGGGAGTGAGGCAAAACCCGGAAAGAGCCTAGGTATGGCTATGACAATATAAGCTGTCACAGCAATTTTGGAATCTGTATCTCACTGCCATAAAGCAGCCAGAGCAGTTAGGGATGAGATAAGTGGGTGGAGTCCAAATATCACATGACTAAATATAATGGCTGCCTACAGTGGGCCATATAAAGTATGCATAAAAAATTTAAATCAAAACACAAATGTCTTTAGATATTACCTTATACTACATAATATTTAATGCTCTCATATTTTTTTTTTTTTACATTTTCCATGGAACTTCTTTTCTTTGATTATATTTTTTCCAATTACAGCCACAGTTCAAAAGTGGAATCCAAAATGCATTTTTTTTTTACTGGAAAGTAGTAATATTACATGGTTTTTCATCCATTACATTTGAGCTACCAGAGACCTAAGGCAAAACACAATGTTCTGGAAATCAGATGGGACTGTTATAAAATAAGGAGCCAGCCAACAAAACGAAGGAAAATATTCGGCATCGGCAGAGCATTTATTAGCAATGTTCTTGATTAAATTTTCTATTTTCGGTATGCAGCAAAGGGAGAGAGACAGTAGCATGTCTGAACCGATGCCAAATTATCTTAAAATAGAGAAATGCTATTCCCTTAGATTTATATGTGTTACTGCATTACATAGTAATTAATTTCCCTTTAAGGACATGGTATTTCAGCTGTAATCCTTCATGTGCGATATGCACAAACGGCATGCTTAGCTATAACTTAGGGCATTAAAGGTGCTGTTCCACTTAGACAAAATATTTCGCACTCTCTAGTATGTTAAGCAAATAAACCCTAGTAGATAAATGGCGAAGGTCGATCAGCTGTGACACATTAATTCATGTTTTTAGTTCCCTTTTACATTGGTGAGGTATAATGTTCATATTAACAAAACGCGCCTATAAATTGTGGCTTAATGAATAGACCACCAAGCCTTCAGTATCAGGCATTTGTTAGGAACACGTGAAAATATATTTAGTGCTTCCAAATAAAACCAAGTCTCAAACTGGCCACAAATGGAGCAACAAATACATTTTCAGTAAGAAAATAATAAAAAAAATGGAATCTATGAAAAATTTTATTCTGATTTTCTGAGCCAGAGGATTTAAACTGGGTACACCACACCCTTGGGAGATGGAATATTGTTTAATTTAAACAATATCAATTCATTGCAAGAAGGAATTATCACATCACCATAAATGTATGGTTTGGTTTTACAAATAAAAGCGTACTACATCATTAATTAAAAGCAAACAGTCTCCAAGTCTGGTGTACAAAGGCATAATGAAGTGCCGACACTGTCTGTTTTGCATGTTTTTTGGTGTATTCTGGTAGCAAATGAGGACAATGGTTTCAGCAGCATTACAGGACCAGCTGATTTTTGTTGGGAATAGTTAACTGTCATATGACTCGAATACAGGCATTGATAGGTTATTGCCATATAAATGGAAAAGACCTTCTTACAAGTGTCTGTGCTATGTGAATAAACCTTACGAAGAAAGAATAAAAGTACAGGTCTGCCAAGGGGTGTTTGCTTGGCATACAAGATGGAGCAATGTATGTGTTGTCTAAGTGGAACAGCATCTTTAAAAGTGTATTTATCTTGCAGACATAAAAGCAGTCCAGAGAGCTATTACTTCATAGAGAAGAAATTCAGAGCCATTCTTAATCTAAATAAAACCAGACATAACCTTTAAAATATACAATGAGATAGCTGCCAGCATGTAATAACACAGGACACAAATAATGATCCCTTCAAATGGTTTGTAATGTGTATTTGGGTTACAAATTTAATTTATAGGGACAGTTTACTGTCCCTGATGGCCCCACTAGTACTAGTGCTTTATGAGTACTAATATACATTCTTTAAAAATGAAAAAAATCACTTACTTTCAGTAGAAGCTGCACCTCCATGGGTTGAGGAGCCTTGCCGCTAAAGCATGCGTGAAGCAGCCAATCGGTGGCAGGGTTCATCAAACCAACACTGGAGCTGACTGGCAATTAGTATGTCATATGCAAGGAAAAGTTATTGATTGGAAAAAATGAACGTGTTCGTTATAGAGGTTACGTAACACATTATGAAATGTCATAAAGAACAAGCTTCAGATAAACTTACCAAGGACAGCCACTTAATAGTCTGCCCTATAGTGCATCCCTGCTCAGGAAACCAACAACCTCATCGGTTAGTAGCCATCTAGGCAGAAGAGAGCAAGGAGGTCCACATCTGGACTAACTTTTTTTTTTACTTTGGATCCAAAAAGGACCAAATACCTAATTTGTGCTGCATAAACACTTTAGAAATGAAAAGAATTGACTGTTCTTAGTTGTGTGTTCCATTCTTGAAGCCTACATTCTTTCCCTTTGCTCCTGTCTCTTATTAGCTATACCTCTAAAACAACATGGCACTTTCTGTCCACCTTAATCCAAGGTTCTGGGACCTGTAACAGAAAGTATTCGGTGAAAATAAATGGGTTCCTTTGATGTACTCTGTATAAACGGTTGAACTATGCAGTACGTAGCCAGCTACTTTTTCAGATTTTTCCATATGTTAAGGATTCTGCTTTCTGCTGTCAAAATTTGATTGGGGAAAATAGGACAGCACAAGGCGATAAGCCGGTGGATCCTGACACCTTAACAAGTTTGATTTTATTTCTGTTATGAAAATAAAGAATGAAGTATAATCCTAATTTATCCCCACAGACAGCTGCTGGAATTCATTGATATCCAATGTGGAACCATTCAAAAAAAAATAACTTTATTGGTCCTATCATCTAACAAAATATTTCCCAGTAGATCATAAATACATTTTTATAACTATCCACCATGTTTTGATATACTAGATAACTCAATGATCTTTCTTGTGAAATATGTGACATATCCCTAACCACTAGATTTCTAGAACTGTTGCCGCTCTATGACGACCCCATCGGAAAGCAAACCGGAACAAATTAAATATGTACAAAATTACCAGCCAATCAGGAAGAGAAATGAGATGGGCTTGCGGTGGGTGGATACGTCTTAGTATGCTTACCGTGATACCTGGTCTCGTAAAGGGGGCTTCATATGTGTCAAAAATCACCATTTTTAAAAATGTGGACATCAAATACTCGTACAACTAAATAGCTAGTAGTTTGTTTTTTTTTAATTCTTTTTTTCCGACCCACATTTAAAATTCAGAATCCGCAGCTCCCTTTCTCCGGCTCTTGGAAACTGTTGCAAAGCATCGTGGGAGATGTGGTATAGTCTATTTATAGTCTGAATGAGATTCAGAATGATTTCCCCCCCTTTTTACAAATGTCTAGTTTAGTTCAAAGACAATCTCTTCCAAAGCCAACATTCCACGACAAATGTTATGAGAAGTGTCTTCCTCGTAAACAATTTTTTTTTGTTGATGATGATGAAACTGTTCCAAGTTCCAGGGTATTTCTTGTGGTTTCTGGAATTTAAAAAAAAAATCTGGCATTCTACTTGCATTTTAAAAAAGAATTATGCAAACACAAAGTTCAGCGCTCAATCTGCACATCTTATTTCTGTCATGTACTAAAGCAGCTTATTTTAATCATGACAGAGAACCCATAATATGTCTTGAGGCCCAACTGCATTCAGTTAACACAATAATTGTAAATAATTTATTTTCTCCCATAAAACGATCCTGTTACATATGAAAAAAAATTACTCAATACAGCGCAACATTTTTTTTTTTTCATTATCATGAATCTGTTTTGAAGGTTTAAGAATGTTTTTTTAATAACAATATTTTGCCTGCTTGCCTTGGAACTCAAGTGGCTTTCATGGCACGCAATTCACTTTCTCTAGGAAAGTGTCAGCTGTAAAAATGATTTTAAAATATATACATTCAATCGTAAGGGGGACTTTATGCGTGTGTTGGTAAATTTTAAGGGATTAGGTCTGGTTAACTTTTAAGGTACGTCTAATGTTAGAATTAACACAGATTATTTGAATGGCCTACAGTCTTATTTAAAAAAACTGTTTTCAAGACACCTGCATTGAATAGTTGAGATTTTAGTCAACATAAGTTAGAATAAGTAAGGGGCAGTACTTAGGAATTGATAGAAGCGATAGCGGTTGAAGAGAGATGTGTGGTATGTCGGAGTATTTGAAGATAAGAGCAGAGCTATAGGCATACCTGGGAACTCTCCAGGTTTGACCCGGAGATCTCCGGGTGAAGCACCACTTCTCCGGTTCAACACCCAAATCCTCCAGGTCTTTACACATCTCACTCCGGCGCATTTGCTCTTTAAATGGGGGCGTTTCCTGCTGACATCAGCGGGAACGCCCCCAACATCAGCGGAAACTCCCACCGACGCCAGGGGGACTGCACACCGACGTCATTGGGCGGTCAGTGGGAAGTCCTGGCAGCGTCCCGCAAGGGAAGGCTCCGGGTAGCCGGACTGAAGAAGTTCCAGGTATGGATATAGGGTTCCCAGTGCTGTTTAGGGCCCGGTAGGTTAGGTGTTTAAAATTTATTCTGAATAGTATGAGGAGTCAGTAGAGGAGCAGGCACGGTGGGGCAATAAATGATTTGTGATGAACTAAGAAAATTTTCCTGGCAGAGGTATTCACAAACTGGTGAAAGGTAGGAGAATGGTAGGCCATGAGAATTCATTAGTATTTTAATGTGTATAGTTTACATAGTATAATCATTTTTGTAAATGACTATTGTAGCTGGAAACTTTTTTTAATGGAATATCTTCATAGGTGTACAAAGGCCTTTTATCACTCCCATCACTCCTGTGTTCCAAGGGCCCTTTATCACTCCCATCATTCCTGTGTTCCAATGGCACATTGTGTTCGCTAATCCAAGTACATTTAAAAGGCTAAAATGTCCTTGTTTTCCATGAAAGCAGCTAAGTGACCCCAAACCTTTGAATGGTAGTATATATATATATATATATATATATATATCAGATTTTCCAGGATTGTGCCTCCTTGCATTACTGGTCATATATTTAAGACACTGTATACACTGTATACACTATATGTATCTCATACATGGTTGAGACTAAAAGGGTTAAAGGACTAGTGACTAGTTTGATAAGCCAGGGCAGTAGCAGCCACCGTGAAGTCCAGAGCAGGAAATAAATAAATAGAGTCAGAGAGTCCGAGTGAGATGTAAAAGCAGTTAACATTTTAGTTTAAGTGAAACAATGTCCTTCCTTTTAGAAGGCCGACTGGGCTCTCTTCATACTTTGCATCAACTTTTCAATATGCAAATACATTAAGTTCCACACATGAGAACGTTTCCTTTGTGGAAATGAGAAGATTTTTCATGCGCTGATATTATGTACATTTGTGAGGCATTAACACAATGCGGCGTCCTTATTGGCCAAATTTACCAAAACAAAATAATCTATGTATAAATGTGTCAGGTCGAGTTGCCTTACATGAAAGCAAATTATATTCTTCAGCTGAATCAGCTGCTTTGGCCATGATTAATACTATGTGTTTTCAATAATTGGTTAATTTTAATATAAAGGATTATCTCTGGATTCATCTTGGCCAAAGTATTGGAGTCCCCTTCAAACCGTGAACCAATAAAAAAAACAATAAATTAAATTAACCACTAAAGCAACCAATAAATTAAAAAAGGCATTGTAGACAGTATAAAACCCTTCTAAAGGCTCGTATCCCAAACACAGCAATTCCATGTTTATGTGCGAGAAGGAACAAAGAAGTTCTTGGTGGTATAAAAGCCAAAAAAAACAATACAAGGTTCTTCTGAAATCAACAAAAACAGAATCAGGCCTTGGACCCCACAGGAATTCCGAGGCTGGACTTCTGGCTCTGATTATGCATTTTCTATTATATTATATTGAGTCCTGGATGGAAAACATTAAGTTATTGAAGGTGGAAACATGCAATAAAAGGATAATTTCCTGTATTGTTGTTAGGGGAATAAACACAACTTGAAATGTGATGTTTTTACATAACATGATGCTGTGATGCAGTGAATTTGTTTCTCTTTCAAATATTAAAGTATCATCAGATTTAATGCAGTATGTTTCAATGAATCCCGTAGCATAATCTCTAACCCTGACAGTTTACTTAAATTGTGGAAATTTCTAGTTGATGACCATAGACTGCATTTGCCGTGTCGGGTACTTGTTTGCACCCAATGAGTGCCAGTGATATTTATGATCTACCAGAAAAGGCCAGAGTGTACATTTCTTTTAAAAGGAGAGGTTTTTGTTCAAAAACTGATGCTGGTAGGCAATGCTTTAATGTCAATGATGATATATGTGCTCTTCATGGTCAGATCCAAACTATCAAGATATACCTCCTGGACTGGTCACCTCCTCTGCTTCTCATCCAATTCATTTGTAGCAAGCAATTGAATAAGGGTAGGACTGGATTAGCAAAACAAGGCAAATCAACCTTTTCTCTATCCTTCCTTCCCTTTCTCTCTCTTTCTTTCTTTCTTTCTTTCTTTCTTTCTTTCTTTCTTTCTTTCTTTCTTTCTTTCTTTCTTTCTTTCTTTCCTTTTTTCTCTCTCTTCTCCCTTTCTTTTTTTTTCTTTCTTCTTTCTTTCTTTCTTTCTTTTTTCCTTCTTTCTTTGTTCTTTCTTTCCTTCTTCTGAAACGTGTGCCAGTGTGTTATTTCCTTGGGTGTGCATGGTGTATAAGAAAGGTGAGTTGTGAATGTGTTGCAGTGAGAGTTGTTATTAGTACAGTGCAGTTATGCTTTTCTGTAAAACTTTTTCGCCAAACTCCGTGGAATTTCCATAAGACTAACATAAGAGTGATCTCTACCATTATATTATATGATTACTTTTAGCGTATATAAGAGGCACTAAACATCCAGAAAGCTAACGTTAATCCCATTGTATTCCTGCAGCCAATGTTTTCTCAGTATAAAAATTGTTTCCTGATGTTTAACCACACTGTTCCCACCACGTGTGGTTACCCTTTTCTCATTATTCTGCTGGAACTCCTGACATTTCAAGTCTCCTCTGTACTCAGGAAGTCCCTGAACATGAGAACAACAAATGAACAGGTGGAGAGATCTGATCTGGTTGGGTAAATCCATTCCCTAATTACGAGACTTTGGATTTAAGGTCTTCTCAACATGGGACCACAAAAAGGATTTCATTTTTAATAGCTAAGAAGTTGGAGCATTTGTGAACCAGCTGAAGAATATAATTCGCTTTCATGTAAGGAAACTGACAAGAGGCTGACCTGACACATTTACACATAGATTATAACAACATGGCTTCTCAACACTAATAAAATAGCTGCTTTTTAGCAAATAATCTTCAACAAGAAAGAGAAGTGAGCTAAGAAACTGCAGAAACAATAAATGGTTTATATGGCAACCTATTATTAATGTAAAAAATTTGGTCTAGATAATAATGATGTATTTAAGAAAAGCTGGCATGTGTTTGTGCATCTTAGTGATTTTTGACGGGTGTTATTTATTTATGCTTTACACTTCATGCGTGACGGCTTCCAATATAAAAAAGGTGCAGCGAGATTTTATTTTATGACTTTTCTTTTTCAGGGATTTTGTACGGAAGTCAATTAGTCGACTAGGGGACATATATGTATAATATAGATTTTCAGAGGTATTACTGATAATTCCTAGCCTGTGTACCATTTACTGCAACTTAGCAATTTATCACATTTTATTTATTTCTAAACAGCAACATAGTTAAATAAAAACTAATTTTTTTAAAAAAATGCTACTTTTGTCAAATTTGTCATAAGTATTAGAAACTATTTTTGACTCCAATTAGGCTCTACTAAAGTAGAACCTTTGAGCCGCCCCTCCTGCCTCACAGGTGCCTCATTAATGGTGTCCAGAGAAGGCTTTAAATTGCTTGCGTCTCATTGGGTTAAAATGCAGGCAGTCCCATTGATTCAGCTCCTTGGTAAGCAATATAGCCATGAAAAATTACATAGGACTCGCCAAACTTGGGGTACTTTGACATAGTGGTGGGCTAATCAATTTAAAAATATGTTTTAATAATATATGTTAATTTATATTAACTGTTTCTAGTGTGTATAACATATTCTATGCTGCCATACACCAAATACAAAATTATGGATATGTGTTGAGTACAGAAGACGCAGGCTTTTTTTTGCAAAGTAGGCTTCCAACGTGAAATTCAGAATAATGATATGGAATTTCCTTAATGTTACTAAGCGGCGCCTGATCCTTAAAACCAGAGGAGAACATCCATGCTTACTTATTCAACAAGGCTAAAAGTCCACTTGTCAATGATATCCATGTATATAACAACCAATTCTGGCAAAACCAATTGCTTTTAGCTCCTGGAAATGAAACAATGTTTGGACTAAGGAGTTATAACCGTTACTAAAAGCAGTCGTATAATATGAGAAACAGTAAAAAAACATAAAAGTGCAAATATTGATATTTCATAAGAATTTGTATCCGCTATATATGACTCTGCCGAGAACTATAATACGTGGCAAAACACATGCTCTTAATGGAGGCCATCTTAATAGGCAGGATATTATAATATTTTATGTCACGATAGAGCTACCTGATTGTGGATATAAAACACAACAAAGGGCACCCTGGGGTGTGTTTCTGGTTAATGGCCGCCATGCATTATTAAATATATGGCAACAGGAGGAAATCTAGAACGTGAAATTATTACAGAACTGAAATATGAATGTCGTACTTGGGGGGGGGGGTGTTTGACATTTGTTTAAGACAGCTGTTTCCCAAATGACTGCATGCCGGAAAACAGGTCCAATAACTGAGTCCGCTGTAGAGACCTCTTATAACCACATGTAGTGCAAATGCAAATATAGGAATTAGGATAATGCAAATTCCTTTACTTAAAGGGGAATCCCCTTCTCGCTCTGTTATCTGAGCCAAATCTACTAGACAAACACCCTGACTCCTTATCACACTGCCTGTGGTAAACAAATAGAATTGCTCCATCTTAATCACCCAGCAGGACACTCTGACTAATGAAAGTCTATGAAGGAAAGGACTTCACTAGCATTGCCATAAAGCATCAGCTCAGTGTGGAGTTTGTGCGTGGAAAGTCACCCAAAATATCACATGACTGACATGAATGGCGGCCTCCTGGTCAGCAGATAAAGGAAGTTTATTGGATCAAAAGGAGATAAAACCAAGTTTTGTGAATACTGGTCTACGTTATTGCATACAGCGCTGGGGTTTATGCTCGAAGAGAAGAGTATTTTTCTATGGGACTTCCCTTTAAAGAGGAGATTTCTCTTGTAGAGGTTTTAGTATCGTTAGTGTCACTTATTCAAACCAACTATAGTCTGGGAAGCTGAGATATGTGGCAAAAGTTGACAAACCTGGGTAAAGAATTGTGTTTATGTTCTAAAGTCTCTTCTTCTCCACCCATCCTTACAAAGGTTAGGCAATATAAATAATAATGGAAGAATGATTTATTTGAGGAAAAGTATTCAGAGCCCGAGAACAGGATATTAAGACAACTGCCCCCACAGTATACATAATGGGGATATATATACATATATATATATACATATACACAAACCAAAGGAAGCGGCTGCACACTCAGAGAATTTATTAATATACACAGGCTTTTATTTGCCCAGGTGCTCCAAAAATAGCCAGATATATGAAACCAAAGAAAAAATGGGCACTCACGGGTCTTTGCAGTAAAGTGCATTAAGCACAATTTTATTTCAACCAGCACAGCCAACGTTTCGGACCACCTCCGGTCCTTGAGAAAGGACCTATGCACATGACATATCAATTAGAAATAGGACCCCTAAAATAATAATAATAATAGTAATAATAATAATGATGATGATGGTGGTAATAATAATAATAATAATAATAATAATGATGATAATAATAATAATAATAATAATAATAATAATAATTTTATCCTGGAACTAGATTGGAATTCCCAGTACATTTATATATTATGTCCAAAATGTCTATACAATGCAGGGGAAAAAAGAACAGCTGAAAACGTTATATTTGAATTGTAAAAACTGCACGACTTGTTCAGTTAAATCATTTTTTGGACGGCCGTTGATTTCTGATGGCTACAGTTTGTGATATGAATTCAGTTTTTGTTTAACATATAAACTCCAGCCATTTCCTCCCTTCCTGATTTTTTTCTTGCTGCAGGGAACAAAGAGCTAGAAAAGCCTCAGCTGATCAGTAAATCACGTTTTTCCAGAGCTATATACCCCAAGGCAGCAAGGCAGCCCCTCGGGAGGTGTATTTGGTCGTCTCATTGACAGCGCATGTGAGCGATCATAGCTCTGCTTATTGCATTGAGAACCATTCCAGACTAACACAACAAACCCATGACCCAAAAGTAAAATGAACTTATGTACAGAAGGCTCTGAAAATTAAGTCATGGAGCAGGAATCATATAATGGATGATGTGAACAGCAGATGAGAGATTCGCTGTCTGCTCTACACCTTTTTTGGAGGGGGGGGTTCCAACAAGCCTGGGTGCGGAGCGATCTGACGTGTACATCTAACCCATGGATCATATTTACCAAACAATTCAATCATGCAGATCTCCAGCCTCGCTGCTGAAAAGCGGAAAATGCCTTATTTTTCAGCAACGGCCCTCCGCACCTTCTCTCTCTCTCTGTTAATGATGTCATTTTTTATACAATCGCATTGTACAAAGTTCACTAAGTATTAACGTAACTTATTAAAGTATTAATTAGGCTAATACTAATAAAAACAGTATGAAATGATACCTTAACAACGGCCGATTTTTTTCTTTGGATATCTGTGTGTACTTAACATTTAATAATAATAATAATAATAATAAAAATAATAAAAAAAAATAACAATAATAAAAAAAAATAAAAAAAAATAATAATAATAAAGCAGTCTCCTATACAAAGATTATGCTTTCCTTTCATGCTTTTTAAGTAGTCCTATGTATAAATGTTTATAAAATGTGCAAATAAATGTGTACATGAAAGGAGAAATTATTACATTCCACATTACCAATTTTAATACCACACACACACACACGTCTACACTTATACACATTTTTAACCAAGATTGTTTGCTTGATTATTAACATAAATCCATCTCTGAAGCTAAGCTCCACAAAGTACTTTAATATGCATTCATTAAACCTGTTAAAGAAGACATCACTGTCTGGGCTATATATTCCCGTTGCCAGCAGGTTCATAGCCTAACGTCGCACTATATGGTGTTTCCGTTGCGGTTGTACTTGCGATTCCATTCTGTACGCTGTGTGATAAAACGTAATTAAGTGCTAGACGCTCATCAGAATAAATTTCAATTAACACATTAACTTTAAATAATGCAGCAAAAAAAAACCCCACTCCTGTAGTGTATTCTTTTTTTTCCACCACCTTCTAATTGTGTTTTAATCTATAATACCGTAATAGTGAGGGCGCATATGTCATGTAATTGATATGCTTATCTTTTGACAGAAAGAGATTGACGATATGGTATATGTTTTCCTCATTTAGAAAAAAAAAAAAGATCAAACGTAGAAAAAAAGGATATTCCCCCCCCCTTGTGGTATTTAACTCACAAACGGAGAGCCTTTAAGACCCGGCTCTTAGGTCATCGTTAGTATTTAAAAGAGCTGTAAATACACAGCAAGGCTCCTGCAGGTGTCATACAACTTGTATGACTTTGGCAATGATATTCCACACGTAAAAATGGAACGTATTGAAAACACAAATAAAAATATAAAAAAAATATATCACTTATCTTCAGGGTAAGCTACAGCTCCACAGCTGCAGTGTAATGCCCCCTCCGTGGTCCTGTTTTCACATCACTGTGGCAGGAAAGCCACTGTTGCCCTGAAATCAATGGGACCACTTTCTGAGCATGTGTTTTGAGGGGTCTCATTAGACCCAAATACATAGTTACATAGTTACATAGTTATGTATGCTGAAAAAAGACATGCGTCCATCAAGTTCAGCCTTTCCTATATCTGTTAATTTGTTGCTGTTGATCCAAAAGAAGGCAAAAAACCCCAGTTTCGCTCTTTCCAATTTTGCACTAACCAGGGAAAAAAATTTCCTTCTTGACCCCAAAATGGCAGTCAGATTTCTCCTTGGATCAATAAGCTGTTTCCCCATAATTAAAGATTATATCCCCGAATATTATGTTTTTCCAGGTATCCATCCAGTTGCAGTTTAAACGTCTGTACAGACTCTGATAAAACTACCTCTGCAGGCAGAGAATTCCACATCCTTATTGTCCTTACTGTAAAAAACCCTTTCCTCTGCTTTAGTCTAAATCCCCTTTCTTCCAGTCTGAACGCATGACCACGTGTCCTATGCGTAGTCCTGTTTATGAACAGATTTCCACACAATGGTTTGTATTGGCCCCGAATATATTTATATAACGTTATCATATCCCCTCTGAGGCGACGTTTTTCTAAACTAAACAGATTTAAATTAGTTAAAATACGGATCCCTTTGCCACAGCTCTGATTCTTCTCTTGCTGCTTCTTGTTCTGTCTCGTTCTCTTCTTCTGTTTTCTTTCAGATAGGTTCAAAAAACGCTTCTCTTATTTAGTCTTCCTTAATCTGGCCTCCCGGAACACTTCTGCAATAGGGTAGAGCCACGGAGTCAGTCTCTCCCTGTTCCTCCAGGCCTCGTTCAAGGAGAAGGGGGCGAAGAAAGAAGTCACTGGGAGAAGTGGAAGAAGAAAGAACACAGAAGAATTAGTGGCAAGAGAAGGTTGGTAGGGATATACTGAGAGAGAGGGGGTGAGAGTGGTGTGAGAGAGCGAGAGAGAGTATGAAAGCATGATTAAAAGAGACTGCCCAGACTAGTTGAAGGTTTTTAAGTGTTTGCTCTTTTCTTTTTTCTTTTCCTTCAACTGTGATTTTTCAAGGACTGGGATTCCTTGGCATTAATTCCTATCACGAACTGGAGAGTTCCAAAGGCAGGTATGCGAATCACTAAATAGAAAATTAGAAAAGTCAATTTGCTTAAAAAAATAATGCAATTTAATTTGGATGACAATGGGTGATTTTAATGAAATGGAGGGTTTTGGGAATATTTAGCAGCAAAATCTCTTGTGGAATTATAAAACAAAATCATTATTAAAAAATATTTACTATGCATATCAGACAACGGTCACACTTTTGACATTTGGCAGATGCTGGCCTTAAAGTGCCAGGACCACCAAGTCATCCCCAGTTTGGCCATACTCTCTATACCCTATATAGACTATATATCAGACTTTTTTGCATGATTTTTGTGAATTGATGATGGTTCTTTATGTAATTAAGGCATTTAGAAGAATAATGTATCTAACCTGCATGTCATCAGCACACCTTGTCTGCTGTTAGTATGCACATTTGTGTGCGTTTATGAGGCTCCTTTAGCCTAGTAATGTACCCACTGAGTATTTTCTTCTATACATATTGCGCACCACGATTCAAACTGTTTGTACCTGTCTTGGTTCACTTATGCAGCTTAATGTTATAGAAATTTCATGAAACCATTGAGGCTTTTCTAATGTCATCTATATTTCAATGGGAGCACTTTTCTGCCACTGATTGGCTGCTTTGAGAAGCACAGGGGAGGTGGGAAGCTGCAGCTCTGGGGCTGCAACTTCTCTATGATGTAAATGTTATTTAAAGAAAGCCTTCTTTTTTGGTGAGACCATCAGGTCCCACCAATTTTTAGGTTGAAGCCCATATGGCATACCTGTACCCACAACTCTTGTGCACAGTGCCATATGTGCATGCACAATACACCCAATGAAAGTATAAAGACTGGAGCTTGGTGAAGATATCTCATATCATCTTTTTGAAAATCCGAAGGGTTGCAGCAGACAATTCTGTAACCTGGACAATGGGCTAAGTCTTAATTGTTTCCTTGGTGTGTAATATATTTAGTTGCTGGTAACATTGTATACTTTATAGTTCTCTTCTGCTTCTCAAATTCTTGGGAGAGCTTTCAGGGTCCTAGCAAGGCTACCTATAGAATATGTTCTTCTGTAAATATTGTGCACCCTGATTCAAAATGTTTCCACCTGTTTTACTAGTGTATCTTAATGTATCACAGAAATTTCATGACACTTCTCATGCCTTTGTAATGGGATCTACAGCCAAGTCCTAATCTCGCCTAATCACATTTCATCTTCTTCTCTAGAATTCTACTTATATACAAGAAGGCATCCCCTTTAATTGCAGCTCTGGTTTATCATAACAAGTTCTTGTGAAATAAATCCATTTGTAGAAACAGTGAGTAATTAGCTACACGAATACTGAACAGATGATGTAAGGGTATCACGTTAATCCCCCAACTCCATGGCTTCATGGACAGAATGGCTATGGCTGCCTGCACCATGCAAATGGAGAGTAAATCTCTTTCCCATGACCTTTTCACAGTCAAAAAGTGTGAGGTTTAACCTATTTATATAATAATGATCTTGTAATTATAAGTTCTGAACAAATGGTAACCCATGTTCTCCCCATTTCCCATAAATTGCTATACAGTTTTACAAGTATGCATAGTAGGTCCGATGGAAAAAAACATTTCTCTCCTTCAGCATGTTGATTGGCATTTTTTGAAATTTTTATTTTATTTTTTTCCCCCTATAATCTCCCTTTATCTGCAGACCTGTTGGCTGCCATGGTTGTCAGTCATGTGATATGTTGGGTTACTTCCCCTGCTCAGACACCACACTGAGCTGATGCTTTATGGCAATGATAATGAAGTCCATGCCCAGCTAGATAATTGTGACTGAGCCATTCTATTATTAATCACAGGCAGCATGATAAAGAATCAGGATGTCTGTCTAGTTGATTGGGTTAAGATAACAGAGATAGTCATGAGACAAAAAATGCTGGGGTTCGCCTTTTATAAACTCTCAATGTTTTCATGAGTTCTGTACACAAATCTTTTTGTGGGTAAATGGGTAAAACTATAGCCATGAATAGGTCTCCCATGACTGAGGATAGTGCCATACAATGCATTTAATATATCACTCTCCAACAGAATAATTAAATTAGAAAAATATAAATAAAATCAAGAAAAGGAGACTGGAAAGAAAAAAGAAAAAAATCTTCAGCCAATCTTAGGAAACTGGAAAATCTTGAAATTAGCTGGTAACTATGATGTCATCCTCCTCTTTTGTTTTATGGCAACATCCAGAGACATATGATTTCTGGCTGCTCACCATGTTGTTGGGGCAAGTTGAGCCAGTGGTGGCCATCCAAATGACAGAGGATTATGGGAGCCTTAATCAACAACAGATGGCGATTTAAAGGTTTTAAGGTTGGCCACCATGGTCTTCAAGAAAAATATTTGTGAAAATATATATACGGAATTATGTATAAATAGCCATATTACCCTAGCAACCACTAGAATATTTCTGCCTATTGCCATGGTGATATGACACCAGAATAACTTTTTATACATAACCGCCATTGAGCTCATTTTCTTATAAATGTTGACCAAGGTCCCCCATCTAACAACATTACCCCAATCATTTTCCATTTCTTCACAACAAAGAAGAGGTGATATTTGTAGGAACCTCTGCCCTCGTTGGCGTGATGGCACCTATTTACAGCTATTACATGTAAGGCAGCTTTGCATATACTGTAGCTCTGGTTAGGGTGGGAAAAAAAAAACAACAAAAAAAATTAATTTTCCCAACTATATTTTTTAGCTGTTTTCCACTAAACAAGCTCATTGCGTTGGTGTGCTGTGTATGAAAAATTGTTAATCTCCTGGCTACACATCTCCCAGGGGTGAGGAGGACAGACAGTGTGTAGCTGCTAATGGAATGTTCTTCTCCGTTGAAGAGGTTTAAGTTTTGCAGCGCGTTCTCAGTCTGGTAATAAAACAACACAGACAGAGAGGTCTATCTCTTCAGTTCCGGATTTCTAGACCCATTAGCACTTTCTTGGAACGCTGAAATGGATTAAGTTGTATATTACTTTTATAGACCATCTTCATTTCCCACACATGGAATTTTTTTTTTTCGGGGTCAGTGATATAAACAAAGAATTCCGCAGATTCCATTAAAGAAGTGTGAAGGTACAGAGTGGTTTGTATATATTTATGAACATATACTATTCCATTCATAGTTTGGCTATGAAAGACGAGAAGTTAATAATAACTCTGGCTCTGTTAAAACGCGTCGTTTAGAAATTAGGGTTACCTATAAATATATTTAACTTTTTTTCAGGCAGCTGTATATTAGCCATTTGTATGTGTTCTAGCTCCATTATATCACCCCTAGACATACTAGACAAACACTCTAATTCCTTACAATACTGCCGGTGGTCTTAATCACCCACCAGAACACTCGGACAAATGAAAGTCTATGGAGGAATGGACTTCATTAGCATTGCCATAAAGCATCAGCTCAGTGTAGTGCAGGAAAAGTCACCTAAAATATGACACAACTGATAACAATGGCGGCTTCCTGGTCTATAGATAACATAAATTTATCAGAATAGAATAAAATAAAACTACATTTTTATCAATGTGGACCTAGATTACTGTGTACTGCATTGGATTTTAAGAGGACTCATTAGCATGAGTAAGTCATGACATTTAATTGCACTGCACTACACGCAAATGATCGGATTTGTTCTTGTAACCTTATTTAGGGGCAGCAATCAAGCAGGTCTCCAGCATCCATTCCCATATAGCACAGCCAGCATCTTAAAAGAAACATTAAGTGTCTGGATATGCATCATGGGAGTCAAATGACTTTCACAGCCGTACATCTACTGTACCGCTAGTGCTATAACCTGTGTGGCTGTCATAAAGAAAGCATAAATAAAGGTAGATTCTACGTCCTACTCGTGCAGATAATGGGTTTCCAAAGCCTTCTTCACTGAGGGGCATTTACAGCAATCCAGGGGTCACGGGGTGAATGAGCAGAATGTAAGGGTCACAGCTGCCATTTGAGAGCCCCTACAACTGAATTGTTGGGATGGGATACTAAAGAGTTAATATTTGAAGATTTGCAGAGTTCCCTTATTTATAACATTTTAAGGCATGCTGAGGGTCAGGGAAATAGAAGGATGTTTGCATAATATGCCCTGGCTATCTGGCTCTGGTACAAACGTTATGGTGGTTTCAGATTATTAAAAAAATGTTGGACTGCACAGAGACAGCCAAACATTCCCTCAGTTTATAGACCATCCTGGTCACCAGACGATTCATCCACCTGGCCTTTGTTTGTAGCAACGGTTTTGCCTGCTATTTCATTATCTGTGGTTCCAAGATACAATTGATTATCATGCGCCACAAAGAAGATAATGGATGAAGTGTAAGTATGAAATGCCTTTGGTCTTGGTTAGCCAGTTCAATCCAAGTTTTCCTGTATTCTTGCCTAGATGATGAAATTGCCAGTCTGTCCGGGTATGTCATGAAATAAGCAACAGGCAGATGAGTTTTTATTCTATTTTGAATCTTGTTCATGTCCATTATTAGAGATGTGGCTGGTCCAACCACAAAGACAACCTAAACGGAACCAAGGAACAGAGGGGCTGCATGAAAGCTGGCTTTAGCAATTTATTGGTGAGAAATGAAGAGCAGGCTACACTAATTCCTGGTCATGAGACTAGTAGGCATCCAGGTAATGGGCTTCTTCTAGGATTGGATCATGGTACACCTACAAGTATAAGCAGCTGAGCACCTTCTGGGCAGTCATATACACACTAGCACACACACTCACTATAACACATGCCCACACAAACAGTTACACATACACACACACATTATCTTACTTCCACTATGCTCCCACCTCAGTGAATGGGATGTCCAAGTCAGGCCAGCACATTTATTCTTCTTTAAAGACATTTGGACCTGCACAGGGAAAAAATGCCCCCCTCCCCCCGCCCCACCAGGCAAACTGGGCCCCTGAGTAAAAATGGTTTACATATTTAACATTACCTATCTCGTATATTAAGAATAAAACAGGAGTAAGTGACATCATTCTAACTGGATGATTAGCTTTTGTATTTTGCGAATGGAAAAAAAATAGCAATTAGTATCAAACAGGATATACTTAATATACTTTCAGACTTTTTTTTTCTATATACTTGCAGTTATTTATCACTTTTCTTAACAAACGCAGGCTTTGATTGAATGTTTATATTCTGCAATTACTGGTTTAACAGCCAATTGCCTTTTAAATATCCAACACTTTATTGAAAAGGGAAATATTTTTGCCTAGTGGATAATCAGATGAAACAAAATAAAATTGAGCATGAAAGAGTAAAATAAAAGTGCACATTCCACAGGCCATCCATATAATTAACAATTAGAGCTTGGAATGCAAGTTTCCACATACAAAAATGTGGATTCTTAGTTAGCGCACAACATCAAGGCATCAAGAATAATCAAAATAAATTCTTTCAAAACATTGTGTTTATAGAAAATTATTACAAAGTGTCTTTTGCAACATAACATTTTCCTTTGTTTTCATAAAAATAGAAAACATTACATTCATGCTATGAAAGGGACACAGCAGCCGTCACATGCACTCTAATGCTCCCCGTTGTATTTGCTCCTTTACCCACCCAATCACCCTCCACCGCCATGCAAGGATGTATTCAGCCGATTACATGTCATGGCATATGATATACTTACCTCCAATCAGCTCCAGCACTGGCTCACTGAACATGACAGGTGGGGGTCTAATAAGACCCCCGTGTGTGTACGCAAGAAACACCCCCATTGAGTTCAATAGGAGCTCTTTAAGGCCCCTCTTTGGCTGTTGAATCAGCCAATTAGTGACATGAAAAGTTGGACCATGGAGAGGGTGGGGAGCTGAAGCTTCTCCATAAAGTATGTACAGTTTTCATTTTTTCAGCTTTGAACAATGCATTTGAAGGTACGTATTTATTCTTCTTTGGTGAGGCTGTCTGGGCCATTAAACTGCCCTTTAAAGCAGATTTACTTTGGTAATACTGCTTTAGTGTTTTAATTGTTACGGGATAGTTTGTGTAAAATAACTCGGATATTTGACACAAGTAAGAAAAAAGTGTCTGTTATTTAACTGCGTGCCATTGATATTTCTGGAATGGCAACCTGATTTAGCATGTTCCATGGATTCAATGGCAGATGGTCCTAAACTGCGATAATGAAGTCTACCGTGCATATTTTTACGTAATTCTTAATCAAATGACTTGTGTAGCAATTATGTTTCCTTTTAATAGAATTATGGAGTCTGATCACAGTCTGCCAGAGATAAGCTTGAGTAAACTTAAAATGCAAGTTTAAATTCCTTTACTTTACTAATCTCTAACACTTATGCTGGAAAGCCACCCATGTATCTGTCATGCTCTCTTTGAATTAATCCTTTCTCGTATTACACTAATTTTGGCTACAGCCCCAGGGGAGCAAAAAATTATAATAGCAGAAAATATTAATAACTGTCATCTAACATATAATGCGGCCTACCTACAGGGAAAATACGACTTTGGTTTTAAGTAGCGCCATTTAGGAGATGCCAAAGTGGCAACAAGAATTAGTATTCATTGATTTATATAACACCATACATGGAGAAAACAGGACATTACATATTAGTGTATGATGAGGTCATAGAATAATCAGCCATACATGATATTGGTGTTTCCTTCAGTAATTAATTCTATTCTGGGTGATCAGTGAAACAGTATTTAAAAATGTCAACCTGTTGTGAGAATGTATGGAGTTCTGAGAGTGTGGTAAAAAAGTAGAATAGCCTTCCAGCAGAACGGCAGAGGTTAAGTGAAGGACTAAATGATGTTTGAGGTTTTCGCAGCAGGAAAAGGCTAGATGAGCTGAATCTGCTGTCAAGTTCTCTGTTTCTTGTTCGCATAGATAGCCAAGGCTGATGGAGTCATCTTCTCAGTAGTGCTTTTGAGTATTATATTCATTTGGACAACTAAGAAAAATCCCAATTGCTTCACAATGAACTCAGTTGTGTCTTGTGCCTACTTCAATAAAGATGACCAGAAGGGTAAAGAAGTCAGCTGCTAAAGAAAACAGTGAACGCTAGGTAGCCAGTCGGCTAAACGTGTTTCGTACCCAACACAGCCTATGATAAAGTACCCCAGTGTTGGGTACAAAACGTATTAGGTAGACTGGCTACCTAGCACTCATTTTTCTATTATTTTATTATTGCCAAGGAATGTTTTTATTTTTATTGGAATAAAATTTGGAATTTTTAATCACATATCTCACCTTGTTGAAGTTTATGAATCGGCTGCAGCTGACTTCTTTACCTTTCTGGTCATCTATACTGCTTTCACTGAAAGCATATTTTAGGATAAAACATTTTCTAGTTCTACAATTTTAAGTTCTAAAATTAACTTTTTTTTCAAGTTGGTGAATGCTAACAATGATGACAAGCTATATTATATTTTAAAGGGAGGTTTGATTTAATTGCAGGTCAACGTTCAAATTCTATATTCTAGTTGACCGTGAGACTAACTGTGTGACTCTTAATGAAATGCTGTTTATCAGAAGGACAACTTAGTGAAAGATTTCTTATAAAGGCCCCTTTGGCTTTACTGTGTTTAAACAATGTGGCTAGATCATCTAGGGGGCACAAAATCAATTAATGGGAATTAATGAATGCTAATGTTATGGCTGGCCTCATAAAAGTATAAGGGGACCAATAAATCAAGCTCCTAACACCTTATACTTGACATGTGCTATGCATGTCTGTCATTGGGACATGGTGGTCTCTCACCCTTAGACATTTATTATTAATATATATATATATACCGTATTGGCTCGAATATAGGCCGCACTTTTTTCCCCCACTTTAAGTTTTTAAAGTGGGGGTGCGGCCTATATTCGGGGTCTAGCGCCCGACGCCCGGGACATGCAGTCCCGGGCGCCGGGCAGGCAGCGGGGTTAGGATACAGATCCCCCGCAGCGGTGCAGGGGACCTGCATCCTTCTCCCCGATACGCTCAGACAGCCTCCCCTGCCAGCACTTCCCACGGGGGGGGGGGGGTGCCGGCACGGGAGGTTATCTAAGCGTTTTACCTCTGCCCACCCCCGACTTACCGGAGCAGACTCCCGGGTGTCTTGCGGGGCCGGCGGGAGACATTTACGCAATACGCAAATGCAACTTCCGGTAACGGTACCGGAAGTTGCATACGCGTATTGCGTAGATGTCCCTCGCCGGCCCTGAAGACACCCGGGAGTCTGCTCCGGTAAGTCGAGGAGGGGGGGCAGAGGAGGACAGCGGCAGCGGATCTCGGGGAGGGAGGGCAGCGGATCTCGGGGAGGGAGGGCAGCGGATCTCGGGGAGGGAGGGCAGCGGATCTCGGGGAGGGAGGGCAGCGGATCGCGGGGAGGGAGGGCAGCGGATCGCGGGGAGGGAGGGCAGCGGATCGCGGGGAGGGAGGACAGCGGCAGCGTATCGCGGGGAGGGAGGACAGCGGCAGCGTATCGCGGGGAGGGAGGACAGCGGCAGCGGATCTCGGGGAGGGAGGGCAGCGGATCTCGGGGAGGGAGGGCAGCGGATCTCGGGGAGGGAGGGCAGCGGATCTCGGGGAGGGAGGGCAGCGGATCTCGGGGAGGGAGGGCAGCGGATCTCGGGGAGGGAGGGCAGCGGATCTCGGGGAGGGAGGGCAGCGGATCTCGGGGAGGGAGGGCAGCGCATCTCGGGGAGGGAGGGCAGCGGATCTCGGGGAGGGAGGGCAGCGGATCGCGGGGAGGGAGGGCAGCGGATCGCGGGGAGGGAGGGCAGCGGATCGCGGGGAGGGAGGGCAGCGGATCGCGGGGAGGGAGGGCAGCGGATCGCGGGGAGGGAGGACAGCGGCAGCGTATCGCGGGGAGGGAGGACAGTGGCAGCGTATCGCGGGGAGGGAGGACAGTGGCAGCGGATCTCGGGGAGGGAGGACAGTGGCAGCATATCTCGGGGAGGGAGGACAGTGGCAGCATGTTTTTTTTGGTGCTTTTTTAAAGAAAAAAAACTTTTTCTTTAAAAAAGCACCAAACTTTTAGGGTGCGGCCTATATACGGGGGCGGCCTATATCCGAGCCAATACGGTATATATATATATATATATATATATATATATAACTACTTATTATATCTGACAGTTCCAAAAATACATATTACACCTTAATCCTTCTATAATTGTTTAATCATTAGAAATAGTTTTTTTAAGGATCCATTCAACATGATGGTATGTACAAATATTGTAGAAGTACCATATACAGTATATATATATATATATATATATATATATATATATATATATATATATATATTGTGGCAGGATGGCCAGATCAAAACAAGAAACTCCGAACACCAGCAGAGTAAAAGCAAGATGTGGTGTTTATTGCAGTTTTGTACAGTTCACAGTGTTGCACTTCATAGTGTAAATAAACCAAAACAAAAAACAAATCCTTTTTATAAAGTCTGAGGGCCTCTGGCTTGACTGCCTCTCTCCCTGTTTCCAGACACCTAATGCCTCTAACGGCCACCCTTTAAACACCTGAGTGCAGGTTAATTGCTTCCACCTGCTGACCTCCCAGCAATTAACCCCCTCATGCTGGGAATAATGAGCGTTCCAACCTGCTACTGATATACACAGACTGCGTTACCTTGCCACAATATCTATATCTATATCTATATATATATCTATATATATATATATATATATATATAGATATATATATATTCCCATATTCAAACTATTTATCCTGTTATAGTTTTACATAAGTAACATAATATACAGTAGGAAATTAGGTTTTAGAACAACTCAAACAGTTGCTTAACACTCTGATCAGGGGTGTCTCAAGGTTCACTTCACCTGTGCCATTACAGAGGAAAAATCTCCATTGATCTATCAGTCTGATTCTACCAGACCTGAAACAAGAGGTACATTTCCTCTATACGAGGAAGCCAACAGCCCCAGACACACGTTTTAACCTTCATATGTCTTGTGTGTTGGGTGGGGTTGATACCCCTCTAGACACAAGTGAGTAAGGATGTCCACTTCTGAACGCACCTTTACATTTGAGGTGGACTCCATGAGATCCCGAAGGATGAAATAACACACAAATAGGTATGATAATCCCATTTCACTTATTTCACTTGTCCCATTACAGAGGAAATATCAACATATCAGTCTCATCCTGCCCACAAGGGCAGTCCAGAACCAAAAGACGAGGCATTTCCAGTTACCTTCTGCGCTCCCAGCCACTCTTCCTTGTCTGAGTCTGCATTGCCTTAAAAAGGTGCGCCATGCTTTTATGACACGGAGCACCTAGATATGACATCATATCACTGCACTACATGTCTTAAAGACACACAGTGCCTTCCTAGACAAACTATGGGCGCACAGCCTCCATGGCGTAAATGGGCTGGAGATCTCCCCTGAAACAGTCCCATTGAGCAGCATGATATTGGTTTTGCATCAGGGGGAATAGTGCCTCCCCTGGACCTGCCACCCTTGGCCTAATTAGCCTAGACCAGAATACATCATGGGGCACAAATGAGCTTGTGGCTATTATTATTTCACTTTCCAGGTGTCTCTTGTGCTCCACTGCAAGTGTAAAAGCCAGATGTGGACTTCCTTGCTCACGTGTGCCTACAGGGATACCAATTGTACCCAACTGATGAGGCCCATACAGCCTGAAATGTATGTCTGGAGTTGTTGGTTCCCTTACGCATTGGAAATTTGCCTCACATTTCATCATGTGGCCAGGTTCAGACTGATAGGTTGATTAAGATCGTTCCTCTGTAATGGCACAAGTGAGCCAAAACCTGAGACACTGTCGAGTTAGGACACATAGTAGGGCAGGTTATTAAACAGTTGACTGTTCTTGGTAGATTTCTTCTGTTTATCCTGTAAGTTATGTACTTTTAACATATATGTGCTATTTTTAACTGTAATTACCGTAAGTAAGGGCCCTTTCTGTATTTTTTGATATCGAAAGTGATTTAATTACCTTTGTTTTATATATAAAATGCAGAAATTCTAGCCGCTTTAGGTTGATACTATTAGAATGTGCAAATGTTCATGTTATCCGATGGAATGTTGGTAACACAATGTTACCGGTTGTTCTTCAGAAATATAATTAGAATATATATTGTTTGGATTGTTTTATTTAAGATGTCAAGGATATCACATTCAATGGGCCATGTTACCATGGTAATGTTTGTTAGTCCCCTTGGTAATATACAGATTTATCAAAACTAGATAGGTCAACAGCAGGAAATGTAGCACTTGTGCACTTCCTGTGATGGTGACATTTTGTGACCTCCATTACAGCAAACGAGAGGAAGTGATGAAAGCAACAGAGAATGATGGGTGGTGGCGAACGTGGAAAGTATTTGAAGGAGGGTGTGCCATGAGAAACTATGCTGTAAAAGCCAGATAAAGAGTATGTTGGGGTGTTTGACACAAGGTAAAAGATGAGTATTCACTAAACTCTGAGCTTGTGATTTGAAAGCTTGCTCTGACTTCACTATTCAATACGAAGAGGCAAACCTTTTGTTGCCTCTGTAAAATGCAGATTTAAAGACGTAAACCTTTTTGACAGTCATAGAAGTGGTTTCGTTAAGTATTATGCAGAGCAGGCTTCATAAAGCATGAAAAGCTCATCTGAGTTGATCCTTTCTGGAGTTGGTGAGTTAGAGTGTCTAAGCCACCTATAGACACTCAGGTTACAAATCCAGTGGCAATCGTACAGAGAACACAAAACAATAGACAATTCTATGTTAACTATACTTGGCTCCAAGTAAATCAACATAAAAAATCTTGTAAAAAAAGCTGAAAAAATAGTTTCTACAATACCATGCCCTAAATTTAGACCTTAATCAGGTGAACTTGCTCAGAACCAGGTCAAGACCAATGCTAATGTAATTAAATAACTTCCAATATCAAGAAAACTTGTATGTGAGAGAGGGTGTGTATGTTACCATACGTGTGTATGTGTTGTCTTATAGTGAGTGTGTGTGTTAGTGTATAAGATGCTAGGAGGGGCAGGCGGCCAGGGGGACTCTACCGTGGTACATAAAGTAGTATTTATGTTTATGCCAATAGAGCTTGGTTCATAACAAGTGAACCCTGTGGATCCCCACCATCATGAAAATTTGCCTAGCCAGATATCCTCCTGATATGACCTACTAATTCTAGAACAGTTGCATCAGAGTCCACTTGAAAAGCCCAGTCTAGAATTGCTGGATGCTCAGTGCTTAGTAAATACACTCTTGCTTTATTTCAAACAAGGAAAGTCAATTTAAAATGAATTATGTTGGAAAAAAATATTTACCATTATGTTCTAAATTACAGTTTTCATCTTGCTATTTCATTTGGTCGCGGTGCATAAGGTTATCCTCTGCACAAGAAAAACTCAAGATCCTACGCAAGGGAAATTACACAGTACCAAAAAACCTGACAGTATTTTAATCACAGAAAAATGACAGGTATAATCATCTGGAAAATAGTGTTATCTAACGCATGAGAACAATAATCCACAGATGCTGAATAACAAATACAAATAGTTATATAGAATCAGTGTTGTGTTCATTTAACCCATATTTGTTTTTTACGACTCACTAATAAAGAGATCTATTCATAATACAATATATGTGTCTATGAGCTACACCTAGCATTGTTCATGATGTTTTTTCTGTGCTAGCATCATACCAAAAATGCTAATGATGGTTATGTTAATAAAATTCCTTTTTTTCAGGGCTTTTTGTAATGCAGGGCAATAGGGCCAACTGCCCCTTGGGCCCACAACAACCACGGTCCCAGGGGTTGCAACTGCTACAGGGCCAACAGCTGACCTTTGTCAGCACCCAGGGGAAGCATGAACGCAGGAGTCATGTAAAGTTACTTGACCCTGCTCATTCCTGCTTCCCCTGGGTAGAAAAAGAGATTGCCACAGAGAAAGCTGCAGGTGAAGTCAAGTATTGCAGGAGGGAATATGAATGAGTATGTATGTATAAGTTGGTGTTTGCATAGATGTGGATGTGTGTGTGTATTGGGGCAAATATGGCACAGGCAGACAGTTTGGGTAAAAGGATGCCACAATCAGGCTGTTTGAGGGCAAAGATGGTACAAGCAGGCTGTTTGGTGTAAAAATGTCACACTCCCAGGCACAATCACTGTGCATTCTGTGGTGGCATTTCGACAACACAGTCTAAGCTTAGGAGATGATTGTTAATTGACTCCTAAGGTCTTTTAAATCAGGGGTATATATTGTATATGGCGGACATTGACCCCACGGAGAGGAGCTACACAGGGTCACTGGAGCAGATTTCACTGTTGTTGAATGCAACGACATTGAGGTGCTTAGCTAATCCTGTTGTCAGCAACAACTGGCGGGAGACCCATCAGAGCAACAATGGTCACCCTTTCTACTATCTTAGCAAATCAAGATGAGCCAGGTAATTCCTGATTGATTCCTTTTGTATCCCAGTCCAAGTCAGACTCCAGTGTTACTGTCTCCCTCGCTTCAGTTTATGGTTTTCCATCTGGCTTTCTGGCAGTTGCTGTTCCTGATGTGACCTCTTGCTTTTGACAACCAGTGTCTCAACCTAGACCTCTGTCACTTCACAATTCGTTAAGATAGCAGACTCAACACCATCTGGCACATGGCTTAACCTAATATTCCAGAATACCACCAAATATCCAGGCAGACCAAAAAATATCCTATATATGATGAATTTGAAGAAGACCAAGTTCAGTATGGTAAGTGTTAAAGGGGATATATATATATATATATATATATATATATATATATATATATATCATTGCAGTTCTGTAAACATCAGTTCTGCTACATAATTGCAACACTGGAATGTTTACCATTTCATAAAGTAAAATATTTTATTTCGAGAGATTTCCCAAACCTGCAAGATAATTGATAAAGGAAACTGGAGATCTGAGTTGGGAATCATTGCCAACTACATTTATATTACAGGTTTTACAAAATCGAATGCCTGGTGGCTTTGCACGCCGCAGATCTCTCCTTTGCATCTGCGGAAATGACACTTCAACTTAAGGAAACAATTTATTTCTTGTTTATTTGATTCATAGAAAGACGTGGAACAAACAACCAAGGAAGTGCTGTGTTGCCTGGACTACTAAATATTTTCCAGGAAAGGTGTGGACATCTTTTATTAGAAAAGGGTATACAGAAATATTGTAATCAGTCATAAGTAAATCTCTTGGGAAAATTATGAGTATTATTTTTGGAATCAGGGAGAATATTTTCCCATTCCCACAGATATATTATTTGCCGAACCAACAAAAACATACAAAAAATATAAAGTATAATGGACTTGGGTCTTTATTAATCTAGGAGTGATATTGTGTATACGTCTGGTAGCAATTCCCCTAACCCTGGAATAGAAAATCTAACCTTACGCTCCTGGAACGTACCTTGGAAGCCACCAGAAGTATCATATTATTTATTTAATTAAACTTATAAAAGTAAACTTATTAAAATTATAATATTTGAATATAAATAAAATCTGCATAAAAATAAGTCAAATTAAGGATTAATTGGCAAAGGTTGGATTTTCATTCTCCAAACACAATATGTGATTTTGTTAGCTCACAGTTGACCTTAATAAAAAAAAAGAGAGCTTTTGGTTATAGTCAAAGTATATTTTAATTAAGAGAAATCAAATTATAGTCAATAAGATGTTCAGAAAGAAGCAAAAGCTATTGACTTTTTTGTAATCAGAAAGAAAAATGTTTTCTGTCTTAAGCCTCGAGACTGGAATCTGTTATCTAGTAAGTCGATAAGATGTTTTATCTTTGAATTTACCCAAACCCTAGTGAAAATAGTCTTAGTAGAACAATATAGGACTAAATAAACATATTATGGAAATGTAGACATTTCTCGAAAGGGTCCAGTATAAAAACGTGGCCGCTATTAACTGCAAAAAAAAACAGGACATGCATGATTGATTGCATACATGTTAAGGGCAAATCAAACACACGCATACATCATGAACATGGCCAGGCAGTGACTTACGACAACCAACCAATATATATTTTAAAAAGGAATAATATATATAAATATATAAAAATACAATTATATATATATATATATATATATATATATTATTTTTTTACATATAAAAATTACATCTATAATATATTACATATATTTACATATATATATTTATATATATAAAGATACATCTAATATATATAAATATATATCTATATATTATATATATATAATAGATGTAACAGTATATATATATGTATATATATATATATATATATATATATATATATATGTAAATATATATATTATAGATGTAACTTTATATGTGTAAATATATATATAAACTGACATATGTTGACATATGTTTCAGTTCTGCGCAAAACACTTCCGCCCTTTTTGCGTCACTTCCGTTCCGCTACTTCCGAGCTGTCACTGATTCTAGGAGAGAAGATGGCGGCGGCCGGTGAACCTATACGGCTTGAGAGAGGTGAGGGGTGGTGGAGCAGCCCTGTTAGGGGCAGCAAAAGCAGTGTCTGGGCGATGGGGTACAGGAGTCCGGAGTCAGCGTAACGCGGTCGTTATACAGCACGGCGACTGGAGGGTCCCAGGCGCCCGCCAATTAGAACCGATTCGTACGGTCACAGTGATTGTACTGGTCGGGAATCTGTGTCACCCTGTCCACATTCTCTTATAATTATGTAACGTTAGCGTTTTGTCATCGGAGTAGCTAGTAATGCTTTATTTACCGGAAGGTTTCAGCAATGGAGGCATGAAGGTGTTCCGACATCATGTGTTATGGTTGTTTTTATTTCTGCATCTGGGTAAAAGCAGCACGGTTCCTATAACCGGTGGCTTATAATGAGGCATTTGTAATTCCCTCTTTCTTTAGCTGCTTCATTATAAAGCTCCTCATACTACCAGCTTGTCGGGCTTTACAGGTACTGAGCACACCAAAGGATTGCTCCTGCAGCCCGGCTTGTGACAGAAGGGGTCAGGCCCGCTGAGTTCTCTGCCGGCAGTTCTCGATGTACCGATCATTACCTCCACGAGTTTAGAGTTTCTCTTTGGTTGTTTAATCTGCTTTGTTGCCGCCTGTCGTGTCTTTCTAAACCAATCCAATTTATTTGTGAAGTGGGTATGGACGCTAAAAGGCTTGACAGATGCTGACAAATATAAATTGCTTTGTTCTAGAGCAATAAGGATATATATATATATATATATATATCATATATACACACACCCATCAGCCATAACAGTATGAACACCGGCCTAATATTGCGTAGGTCCCCCCCCCTTTGTCCTGACCTGTCGAGGCATGGACTCCAGTAGACCTCTGAAGGTGTGCTGTGATATCCGGCACCAAGTCGTTAGTCCTGTAAGTTGCGAGATGGGACCTCCATGGATGCGTTCTGGTGCCAGGTGTTCTCCAGGTAAGGGGCGCACCCGGCCATCCACGTGATGTAAAAGAAAACATCATTCATCAGACCTCCTTCCATTGCTCCGTGGTCCAGTTCTTATGATTACCTGTCTATTGTAGGTGCTTTCGGCAGTGGACAGGGGTCAGCATGGGCAGCCTGACTGGTCTGCAGCTATTCAGGGTCATGCCAAGGCTTATTGATGCATGTGGGGGGGGGCGAAGGCTGGCCTGTGTGGTGATAGCCAACAGACGAGCTGTATCTCAAATTGCTTAAAAAGTGAATGCTGGTTCTGATAGAAAGGTGTCAGAACACACAGAGTATCGCCAGGGTGCCCATGCTGACCCCTGTCCACTGCCGAAAGCTCTTACCATGGGCATGTGAGCATAAGAACTGTCAGCAGAGCATGGAAGAAGGTGGCTTGGTCTGATGAATCACATTTTCTTTTATATCATGTAGATGGCACCAGGATGCATTATGGGAAGAAGACAAGCCGGCGGAGACAGTATGGTGCTTTGGGCAATGTTCTGCTGGGACCTTGGGTCCTGCCATCCTGTGGATGTTACTTTGACACTTACCTCCTACCTAAGCTGACCATGTACACCCTTTCATGGACACGGTATTCATGAGTGGTTTAAGGAACATAACAGCGTGTTCAAGCTGTTGACTTGGCCTCCAAATTCCCCAGAGCTCAATCCAATCGACTATCGATGGCATCCATGGAGACCCCACCTTGCAACTTTCAGGACTTAAAGGTCTGCTGCTTACGTCCTGGTGCCATATACCACAGCGAGCCTTCAGAGGTCTAGTAGAGTCCATGCCTCAACAGGTCAGGGCTGTTTGGTGGCAAAAGGGGGACCTACATAATATTAGGCAGGTGGCCATAATGTTATGGCTGATCAGTGTGTGTGTATATATAATCACACACACTACTGCTCAAACATTTGGTGTCACTTAACTGCTTTTATGGACATTTCTCCCTGTAACGTAATTGCAAAAGGGTTTTCTAACGGTCAATTAGCCTTTTAAACTTGGATTAGCGAACACAACATGCCTTCGGAACACAGTAAAAGGGCCTCTGCACCCTATGAAGATATTCCATTAAAATCCGTTTCCAGCTACAATAGTCAGTTCCAACATTAACCCGTCTGCGCTGGATTTCTCATCCATTTCCTGTTATTTAAATGGACAAAATGTGCTTTTCATTTAAGACCAAGGGCATTTCTAAGTGACCCCAAACTTTTGAGCAATGTCTATATATACATATACATCATCGTAACCTTGTTTCCTCCAACCTTGCGCAAGCGGAACCGTATCTCCTTCATGGTTCTAGAGTCAGAAGGAGTTGCCATGTTACATGCGTGCAGGCACGGGACCGTATGAGAGAGGTCACTGTAAACTCCCCAGGCTGCCGGGGCTGTCATGATGATGAATGTTGTGGAAGTCGATGCTGAACACCATACAGAAAAGGGAGGCCGTGTTACTTCTCGCCTTGGGGCAGGGGCTGTGCGCATAATCAGTTCTGTAGGACAAAACTGCATCGGGCCTGAGAGGCAGCTTTAGTACCTTTTAAGGTTATCCTCACGTCAGCGTCTTTGTAGGGCTGCAACTAACGATTATTTTCATAATCGATTAGTTGGCCGATTGTTTTTTCGATTAATCGGGTAAAAAAAATGAATGTACGTTTCTTTGTGTTAAAAAGCTCTGTTTAGGTGGTCAGAAGGCATTGCTTTTTAAACCTAATAAAGAAAATGAATTCCAGGCAGGTGGTTGATGGATTTGTGTAGAATTTACAAGCTTTATCTTTAATGAATTTTGCTTATAGCACATCCGTCATTATACAGATACGCTGTCGCTGGTTACATGACCAGATCTTGCTTTTCGATAATGCACATTTAGGCGACATGTAACTCTTCGAGGGTTGGGAGGTTGAGTGAACTTTTGTTTTGCGGTAGTTACACTTCGACAACCTTATGTTTTAACAAGGGAATTTTCTTTTCTGTTCAGGACAACCTAAGCTATTTAGAAGGGGTTAAATTCCACTATCATGCTAAAGAAAAAGTCCATATGCAGAAACAGGGAGTCAGGAGAGCTGTGTGCAAAGCCATCAGCCCATATTCTTTATACGAAAGTAAATAAAACATATTGTAGCAGCATTTGGTTACCATGGTAACAAGCAGCCATACTGACCTTTTTTTTTTCTTTCTATAACCAAGCAGAAGGCATTGGTCTGTCACAGACCAATCAGTGAGTTCCTTTAGTCCCCAGACGGAGTGTCTGTTTAAACATGAGGCATCCGTCCTTCACCGGACGTCTCGCTTGTCCGCTTAAACACGTGAGGGGAGGAAGAAGAACGGCTGCCTGTTGGCTTTGCAGACAACCGGAACCACGCCACAGAAATGTCCTTGTAAGCGATCGCTTACTCTAAGTCCCGCTACATAGGAGATATGTACTTGGCTCACTTTGATTTTTGCATATCTCCTATGAAGCTGCCGCTCAAGGGGTTAAACGTAGCTTAAAGTTTTCATCCTAGGTACAACTCCCATGAGCCTCAGCCTGGCCAGCAGCAGCTGTACATCCCTTTTGTCGAACCTTGATTTAGTACGTTTTTACGTTAGAGGACCTTCCTGCATGCAGCTGTGGGCTCCGTATTTCTACAACAAAGAGTTAATGTCGTCAGACAGACGTCGGCTCCAAAAAAATATCGTTCTAGTATATTTTCACAGTGAAGCAGATGGCTGGAATGTGAACAGATATTAGGTGGGAGCTGTTCAGAGTGATTGCGTGTTCTCGGGCAGCGGCTTTCTGTCTAATACAGTGATTTTTTTTTTTATCTGTCAGCATTATATTTGGTTAATTCGAGGATAATTGCATCACTCACTAAAAAAAGGAAGGCTGTCATGTACGGGCCGGATTTACACAGCTCATCACTGCTGCATATTGTTGGGTTTAATGTATCTCCGACCTTTCAAATTCCGAGCCTGAGTTGTAATAAGCATTTTTTTTTTATATTAACTCGCTTTCTCTTTTCCTCTTCCTATCCGTGTCGTGTATCTGGCCTCTGTCTCGCTGGAATGTTATCCCGACAGCCGTGTAGCAACCCAGGCGATTCTCTTGGCCACCTCCATTTCCAAAACCCACAATGTGTCTGAGGTTTGGGCATGTTCTAGTGCTTTTGATGTTGCAGATCCCCAGGTGACGGATC
Source organism: Spea bombifrons (assembly GCF_027358695.1). Classification (NCBI taxonomy): domain Eukaryota; kingdom Metazoa; phylum Chordata; class Amphibia; order Anura; family Pelobatidae; genus Spea; species Spea bombifrons. Next base: position 10,052,128 of record NC_071096.1, read on the forward strand.
ATTTAGTGGTTCACGGTTCGGTCAATGCTGATTTGAGGTTGAAGTTGAATTTAAGAAGAAGACAGCAGATTACTGTAGGTTCCTCTGGAGCTCATCAGAGGTTCGGCCTGCAGAGGAAAGCTGGAAAGGGTCTCCCCAAGCTGTGAAGTTTCTTTAGACGTCAGTTTGTTGGGATTTGCTTCTAGGGTCACGTCTTAGTGCTGCGGATTTTTGCCGCCGGTGTTAATTTTTCTTTCTTTTTTATTTATATCTACAGATATCATAAGAGCCATCGAGCTGCTGGAGAAGCTGCAGCGGAGCGGAGAAGTGCCCCCGCATAAACTACACGCGCTGCAGAGAGTTCTTCAGAGCGATTTCTGCAATGCTGTGAGAGAGGTGAGGAGTCTGGCTTACGGCGAATACGTAAAGCGCAATAACCAGAAGATATTTCTAAAAAGGTGCCGTTCCACAGAACATTAACTGAGCTGTCTAACAAAGCGTTGTATTCTTTCCTCTGTGAACTTTAATCGTCTGCAAAAAAGGACAATGTTTATAAAAACCTATTTCTGCAGGAACAACCTGAGTGCCTGCTTTCGTGTCATACTACAATCATGCAATCCCTAAATAATTATTCCTGGGAAGGGTTTGGGTGTTCCACGGCAATAGAAATAATGTTCTTAATGCTGCGTTTAGTTATAGTGTCCTATAAGCAGACTAGGCGATGGAGGAATAGTGCAGATCGGGGGTTGCATTAGAGAGGTAGTAGATGACCCCTGCCGCGTATGTCAATTCTTCTTAAAACGGAGTATGAGGCTGGAAAAATGTTTCATTATATTTACTATCGCGGTTGTCAATGCGGATTGTGGCGGTGACACCACTAACCAATCAACGATCGGATCATTTAACACCGATGTCTTCCCGCTTCCCAGTACTGGTTGCCGTGTAAACAACATGTGATGGAGGTCGCGTGTACATCAAGGAAACGCGGGCCACCAATCTTCTCATGTTTGAGTCATTGTGTCATTACATTTATTGATCTAGCGCCCGCGGATTCCGTAGTGCTTCTAATTCCAATCCGAGACGATAAAAATAAGTTAACTTCACGCACAATAACAATACCGAAGCCAAAGGAAACGACGGCCTTCGCTTGCCAGCTTGTAATTGTTTCACGTTTTCTCTTGTTTTTCTTGCTTTCCAAGGTCTACGAACATGTTTATGAAACCGTTGATATCAACAACAGCCCTGAAGTTCGAGCTAATGCTACCGCCAAGGTAAGGTCGTCCCCGTCCTGCTGATCTGTGCCTCAACGCATCACGGTTTAACCCCTTAAGTACAACGGACACATTAAAAACAATGCATTGTGAGTCTGTACCTGTATGGGCTTTGTCATGAAGGGGTTAAAGAGATACTGTCATGACTTTCATGCAACCATTAAGAAAATTAAAAGAAAAAAAAATGCAGTTTCACTCCAACATGCAAACTATAAATCACAATATTGTACTCTCTTTTACAAGTTCTTTTCTTTGTGCAGAATTTCTACTTTAAACTGCTTTTTGAAGCCAGAAATGTGTTAAAAAAAAAATATATATAATAAAGTTATCAAAGATATCTTGGGGCACGCGATCCAGGCGTTAACAGATGGAGTTGACACATGGCTGAGCAACCATCACATACATGTTAGTTGGATTACATATGCTTCCCGTGTCAGCAGAAACAAGTAGGGGAAGACATTGAGAAGGCGTGATTTTCGAAGTCCCGTAAAAATAGAACGAACACGCAGCTTTTCACGCGGTATAAAATGAATTTCACGTTTGTTAGCATCAAAGCGCCGCGCCTCCCCTCCCCTCCCCGACCGCTTGTATCCTTCGCTTCCCTTTTCCCACCCAGAAAAGTGAGTTTGCTCTTGAAACAAATGGCCGCAATGATATACGGGACTTCAAAGCGTCTACGGAATGGTAGGAGGGATGGCAGAGTAGTAGAAGTGCCTGCGGTAAGCAGTTAAGGGTTATGTGTTTGTCTCTAATGAGGTTTACAGGTGGCCGTTACATGTGTCAGAACACTAAAATACCCCAGAATTTAATTAACGGCTGCGTATTATTAAAAGGCTATTATCCCACGCCGTGTACGTAAACAGACAGGGCTTTGAAAACTGCTGTTTTACTGTCTGTTTTCGCTATAAAAACGTTCGCTTGTAATAAAGTGTAAGCTTTTCGTTTTTTTAACATCATGTTCATTAACTTTCTGGTTTCCTGCCGCTTAACCGGCCACCGATCGCTACATTTGTTTAGAATTTGTTATTTTTATTAGCAATGTTTTTGTGCATTATATGGAACGCCCGCCTATGAGAAGATTACACATGAATTATAAAAAGAAAGCAACCACCGGATTTAACAAATACAGGAGCTGATTTCAAAGGATGGGAATGTTAGCACAAGAGGCCATAATCTAAAACCGCATGATCAATGGCTTAGCTGTAGAGGAAATTTTGCTTTACTGAGAGGGGGATAGATAAGTGGAACAGCCTCCCAGCAGAAGTGGTAGAGACCAATACAGTGAGGGAATTTAAACATGCGTGCGATAGGCATACGGCTCCTGAATCTAAGACAAGACCAGCGACTGATTAAGGTTTCATTCTTTGCATTAAGATAAAGCGGCAGAGTGGATGGGCTAAATAGTTCTCATTTGTCCTCGAATTCTCTGTTCTGTTGTAGGCGACCGTGGCTGCATTTGCTGCAAGCGAAGGACATTCCCACCCCAGGGTCGTCGAACTTCCCAAAACAGAAGAGGGTCTCGGATTCAACATAATGGGAGGAAAAGAACAAAACTCCCCCATCTATATTTCTCGGATCATCCCAGGAGGAATAGCGGATCGACATGGAGGACTCAAGCGGGGGGACCAGTTGCTTTCGGTCAATGGCGTGGTAAGAAAGTGTCCGTTTTTTTGAATGTTCGTGTAGAGACCACTAGGAATCTGACAAATACACCTTAAACCACAAATCTTCCTTGCCTTTGGGATGAATACATAAACATAAAGTTTTGTTTAGTTTGCGACGTAGCTGGAGACGTGTAGAGCGACTCCGTAATTAAGTTACTTCTATGGTTGTTGGATGATAAAAAGGGATTCCCAGGGAACGCGGTCTTTTCAAATCTACTTTCAAATATTCAAAGTTCTTTTTCCCCCAAAAAATCCACCTTCATTGTGTGGAGTCCGTTTTTTCCGATTAATACCTTGAGTATTAATCACTGCTTTTGATAAGCGCTTGATACTATATATATATATATATTTTTTTTTTTCTTTAATATAGGACTACGATCCCTAATACAGGAATTATTACATGATTTTAATAATATATTGCTTGACTGTCGCTCTAAGGAGTGCCAGTGTTTTATTTTCACTTCGCAGTTGGAGTGGGTTCGCCACGTTTTGAGCTTGAGCAGCCTTGGAGGGTCTTATTACCCGCCATCCCTTTACTGTTCAATAAATACGCGGTTTGAGCTGGCGTTCCATTTGTTTTTATTTAATCACCGTTAACCTGGGCTTAACTTCGCAGGCCCACATTATACTGAACATTACAGGAATTACAGGTTCCTGCTTTATAGCATGAAAGTACTTGCCAGTGTGTGTACTTTGTACTGGAAAATCAGATTTTGTTTGTTCCATCTGTAAATGACGTGTGATTTGTGTTAAAATAATAATAATAAAATAATAAGAGTAATAATAAAATCCAGATGTTTTGTTAACCTGTTGAATAAAGGCCAAAGAGGTAGTAGTTGGTAGGGCCACTACTTATTCACCTATTTTATTATTGTGAGAGACAAATAATCTTTATAATCTTTTTTTTAATAAAAACGTATTCTATTAAACCCATGTGTTCCACAGAGCGTGGAGGGTGAACACCACGAGAAAGCCGTGGAACTTCTAAAGGCAGCGCAAGGAAAGGTGAAGCTGGTGGTCCGGTACACCCCGAGGGTCCTGGAAGAAATGGAATCCCGCTTTGAAAAAATGAGATCGGCCAAACGTAGGCAGCAAAACTAAGAGCAAATGTTGTATCCACGAGACACAGACTTTATATTCCTCTCTCCAATAAATTTGGGTTCCCCTGTGGACTACCAACGCTGCGCTCATTCTAGATCCCAGCTGGACAGTCTCGACACTCGCAGAATGTATGGACATCATCAGGAGAATTTGCAGCCGAGAACATTGCCTTTTGATGTCTGAGCTTAATGTAAAAAAAAATGTTTACAGGGCAATTTTTACACCCCCCATTTTTTTAAATCTTCATAAATTTTTCATATGATAAAGATAATATGCATTTGTAAACTGTTTCCAAGCAACGGGTCCATCGTCAGTCTGTGTCGCAGTGGATATTGTGGATTGTATAGTAGAGTTTGCTCCAGTTTTGATATCCCCAGTATGTCTGTAAAAGTACGTATTTTTTTCGTTAAAATACTGAAAATCTGTTAAATCGCTGCGGAATAGGGAATTACCATATTTCTGGACCCACATATGATTAGGAAGTCACCCTGAGTTTGCAAAAGTCCAGGCAAAGAACTGTTGCGACGGCTCTTTACACTGCCTGATGGTAATGTTTCACCAGTGTTATTACTCCCAGTTTAGTAAATCCACCCCTATTTTTGTGTACTTGCTTAAACACGCAACAATATACATAGGTGAAACTATATTCTAAAATAAAAATCTAGCTGTATTTCTACTCTATAATTTGTTGCATAAAAAAACTGTTTCTATCCCTCCAGAACAAGTTGCTTTGTTTTCCTAGAAATATTGTGTGGCTGTAAGTAGAGCAGTTTTCGGTGCTATTGCTTGTTTATAATGAGCATCATTTATTCTGCTTATAAGGGGATGAAAACTGGAAAATAGAGAATTGCTAATGGTTGGCTTACGAAAACCAATATTGCTAGTTTGGCCAAGGATATACAAACGTGTTTGCAGATGAGGTCTGCAGAACAGGAAGAAATGTGCGCTTAATGAGAGTGGCCACTGGGTGGCGCTATTGCTGCACACATTATACTTTTCTATTTACGGCTAAACTGGTAGACCCCGGTAAGGTTGGTTTTGCGAAACAAAGAGCTAATCGCTTCCGGTCCTCCAGGAGGTGCTGTTATATTCGTTTTCAGCTCAGACTTTTAATGTGGACCCATAGAAACGATTTAAAAAAAAAATAATAATAATAATAATTGTCACAATAAACATACTAGGATTAGTGTATGTGTCCTAATGTGTTTTTTTTTCTTTTTTAGGCCATTTGTACTGATATATGAAATCAGAGTTTTGAAACTGTGTAAGCCTAAGATAATTTAATATTTATTCTACAGCCTGTAATTTAAAGTAGGCAAAATCATTTAATTTGTACTTTGTGTAAGGTTATGATTATACATCTTAGGGCTTGGATAATCAAGTGGGGTTTTTCTTTGTGTTTTCTTTTCCCTTTTTATAAGGTTACCTTGGAAATTGAGCATATTGTACGGAGTAACACCCTTCCCTCTTAAATTCAAGATTTCTGTAACCATTCCATTGCCGTGCTAAAACGAATAAATTTTGTTTGAGAAGTGTAGTCGCACTCCAAGTCACTTTAGGGGATCTTGGCAGAAATGATATCCCTTGTAAAAAAATTTTAATCAAAATAATCTACTAAAAGTTGGCTAATAAAATAAAAAAAATGTAAAAGCTATTTTCTACTTCACTGATTTGTTCTTTAGCTGAAGTTTATATGTGACCCAGTGTTTAAAGTTGGATTTCTCTCTTTGTTGTGGAACACCTAAAAAGTAATGATTCTTTTTTAAAACTTACAAGATGTGGAGGAGGACATGCAAACAAAATTGATAGGATTCATCTTGACGAATCCCAGGTCGCCATGGCTTCCTGGTTTTATTTATTTTTAATTTTTTGGCTTCTAGCTTCGTCTCTCGGTCTCATGAATATCAACACAAATTGCACTAAAACCTAAGTCTATACACGAGTTGGCGCTTAGAAACGTAGGTGAGGACCATTCGGCTCCCCCCAAAAAAAAGGTAAAGCTGGCCCTGAATGATGTATAGTTAAATTATGCCAGTATGCCATTGTTAAATTGAATAATATAAATAAATGAAATGTAATCTCCCGATATTAGAGGGTAAACGTATTCATTCTTAAAGGAAAATTTCTCCGGGGCTTCCCCTTCATCATGGAAATAAGCAAGATGAACTATTTTAACCCAATTTGAGGTTACTGGAAATTCGATGATCTTTGTTATGTGTTTCGTAAGCGTTGTTTTGTGTTTGAGCAAACATTTGTCCAATCATCTGTATCAACAAATCACCATAAATTTGCATGATTGTAGTAATTTGTGTCAATCTGAAGACTCTCGGACGTTTTAGTTTTTACCTGTAAGTGGTAAGATTTCCGGTAATTTTTATTTCTTTCGAAATGTGTTAGCCATCCACGTATGTTTGTTTAAATGTAGCTGTTTGTAGTGCGTTTCATAGCTTTATATGATGAAAATTTACTTGAATAAAAATAAAGATGTAAATATGGGCGACAAATGCTTTTCTTGTACGACTTATTGTTACCGTGGCACGTGATGTAGCATGTCACGAAAGATGTAAAAAAATATATATATATTACGCGCATTTTATTGGCAAAACATATTGAACATAGCCAATAATCATAATACAGAGACTAATGATGATTGGGCTACTAGGAATGAAACATTTTAGCAATTTTAGCTCGTTTTCTCTCCCCTAGGAAGTTGCACGGTGTTGTAAATTTATTTCGGGCGGCCGTTGTAAGGGGGAGTGAGCAGAAAGGGGACAACTTAAGGACAGGGAGTTGATTAGATAATGCTAGCCCTGCCACAGGCTGCCACTACTCTCAGCCGCCGTCATTTGAGCTTTTTTTTAACTGATTGACAAGGAATAGACGCTATAGGGAGTTTAACCCCCTTAAGGACAACGGGTTGTCCTTAAACACATTAAAAACAATGCATTGTGAGCCCGTACGGGCTTTGTCATGAAGGGGTTAAATGTATATGTTTTATGTTTGAAGAGAGCTTACTGGGAAGTTGTGCACTCCGGAGATATGAAGCCGGAACTAACGATGGGGTTTATTCATTAAAAAAGTTTTTTTTTTTTTTTTTTTTTTTGCCTACTTCTGGATCAACATCAAGGATGAACGTGATGGACTTGTGTCAACCTAAAAGACTTACTGTGATGTCATTTGTCACCATCGTAGCTTGAAGCATACCTAAATTCTTTAACCAAAACCAGCTATTTGCTTTTTTTTTGTAATTGTTTTGAAGATATTTAAACGCTAAACTTCATGGCAGAGCCACTTCTAGCCAGTCATTTTCCTCCTACGAATGCTGTCTGAGCTAATTGACAATAATAAATGACAGCACGGTGGGGAGGAATAAAATCATGTAAGCTACGAATGATGGTAATGGCTTGCTGTTAAATGTAAGCAGTAATGTTGGTTGTATATTTGCTGGATACAATTTCAAAATCTGGAATTTAGGAACAGGAAATATTTTTTTATTTATATATTTTTATTTATATATTTATATCCATTTAAAGCTGTATTACTGTTGGGTTTCCAGTGTGATTGTAGCCATACAATGCCCCCTATTGAAGTGTATTTAAATCACGCTACTGTTATCAGGTAGGCCTAGATCTTTAGCATTCTCGGAAACAAAAGGATCTGGAGTTCGTGTTTACATAACATAGACAGCGCGGGGTTAATGAGTGAGAAACACGGCTTTCAATCCTTAATTAACTGTAGAGATAAAGGGGCCGGTGGATTTGTAGAGGAATTGTGGCGGCTCTGGGGCTTGAAGAATGGAAAGATGATCTTAAGCTTTGATATACCTATATAATGGGACCAAGGAAAACAATACGGTTCTCGCGTCTACTGTTTTGTGACCACTGAGCTGAAGAGGACCTGAGGTCACAGAGATCTAAACCGGGGTAGACAACCTGTCACTCTTAGTTGATGATGGACTCTGACCTTTATGGACCACGAGACCTCACTATCACCTCTTAGCCAGCTTAAAATGTTCCCACATACGTGCATTGCTTTGTGGCTTCATGGTGTTGCTATTTATTACTGAACGTTGCTTTATTGAAATGTTTAATTGCTAATTACCTTTAGTTCGCGGTTGGCAGAGGACGTAAGTGGCACTATTGCTACAGCCAGATCCACCGCATGCACTCACTCTGATTCAACGGATTCCCGGTGTTCTGGAATATCACAAGCCTGAAACTGTAGAGCTGGCTACTGGTTCCTTTAGCCATAGGCAACCAGAGCACACCTGTGGAGTATATTATGCTCAGCGGGATAATGCTTACAATAGATCCTCAGTGTCATTTAACCTCAAGCTGTGCGTGCCCTGCGCCAATTTACTTATTGTATAATAACCCATCTATTCTCTATTATTTCTTTATGCAAATGTTACAAACTACTGGGGACATAGTACAATGGTGATTATGTAAAGTGAGCAGGTCGAGTGCAAAATGGTGTAATCACCATAGCAACACATTCAGTGTTCCTGCTGAATCAGAATTGGGTTTTATATGCAGTGTAGAGCAAGGCCAGTTTACATTGGCCGCCATCCTTGGTGCTGGGCACTGGGACATGGCGTGATATCCGAATGTTATACCTCTTGACGCGCGGTGCCGGCGGGTACAGCATGCTGTTGAGGTTGTGCCAGCTGGACACAGTCATCGATAATGTAAATGGGAGGATAGGGGCTATCAGACATCTGCACATTGGGCAGCGGTTACTGGTCGCCCAAAAGATTTTGTGGCTACTGCTCCATATGCTAAACACTGGAACAACTGGAAGAGAGAAACCGGGCTCCGACATTTTTGTAAAAATATCTGTTTATTGGCCAGTAAAACCAACAGCTAAGACAAAGTGGATTTCATGCATCGCTGAACTTAATTCTCAAGGGGAATGCTTGTGAAGTGGTTGGGCAAACAATCCGGCTGTGTCCCCTCAGCCATGGTGGCTTCCCTAAAATCATAGTGTCCTGGATAATGACCATGTCTGATTATGGAGTGCTGATAGCTGTTGGGTAGTCCTAGAGTAGAACAGAGGTCTTCATCAGGAGCCTTCAAGCCTTGTCAAGCCAAACATCAGATGGGGACCCTTTAGCTCACTGGTTGCATCTATTACAAATTACATAGTCGAGACAGGATTGTCATGGAAACGTTTAGATTCCAGGTTTAATTATTTGGACATTTTTTTTTTATATATCAATATATATGCATAAACATAGCTTGTCTCGGTCATTTAGTAAAAAATAAAAAAAAAATATTTAACCAATTAATTTCATTTTTTTATAGTCCTTAGTATGATAAGAATGGGAAACAGTGATTTTAAAAAAAAAAGCCTTGTATGTAAAATCGTATATAAATTAGCAAATTGTGAAACAAAGGGGCTTTGTAAAAAAATATATAAAAAAAGTTTTATGCTTTTAAATCGTTATCAAGACTCAATTATAATAAATTGAAATCACAAACCCAGTTAGATAAATCTGAGTACAAAAAAGGGAATTGCAATTTTTTTCACAATTTTTTTTGCACAAAATCAAACTGAGTTATTTCAAGGAAATCCATTTTTTCTTTCTTTTTTTTTTTTGTCTTGGGCTAATGAACATGTCACCTAAACATGATTTTATTTGCCCTTGACACTCCTGGCTAATAATCACTGATAATCACTATATCAATTGTACTGAAATAACTGACTTTTCAGTTTGTTTATTCTGTTATTTAGTTCATTATCTAATGCAAAGTGAAATCTTTAATTACTCTTAATCCTATCACAAGTTGTGTAAAGAAAATTGCACAACAAAGATCACGCCTTATCTGCGATCAATCAATGGAACCTTCGGGGCTGAATAACGATGGACTTCGCAGATCGCTAATTTTATGTTAATTCATGTAAACAGAATGTTAGGTAAGAGGACTTCTGTATTCCGAGGTTGCCTCCCTGTGCCGTGGTACTGGTTGCCACCTCATGACCTGTTTAACAGCATGGGCTGGGAACGTTTGCTGGGAATGAGGGTATCGCAGGGTTCTACAGCATTAACCCCTTAATGACAAAGCCCGTACATGTACAGGCTCAAAATGCATTGTTTTCAATAGTTTTAGGGACCGCCCATTGTCCTTAAGGGGTTAAAAGTCACAATAATGTTTATAAACAACAGAAAATTGGTTTAGTTTGAAAACTAAAACACACAATTATTGTACCTCAAGTCCCAAAGTCAAATATATAGTCTTGGTAAAGCCCCGCCCCTAGCCACTCCCCCTAAAAAGAATGGCATCCGTCATTGGTGATCTTTGTACCTTATGCTTTCTAAATGATGACAAACCCACCAACTACACGACAGCTGCGACTGAGACATAGAATTGGTATGAAAAAAGTTGAAATAACCGTAAAACTGTGTTTTTTAATTGAATGAAAATTTTGAATTCCAATGGTGGGGCAGCCGAGCATCATGGGAAAGACAAGATTGTAACTTGTTGGCGCTAAGTAAATAACAGCTCCCCATACTCTGCCGTGCCAGCTCGCTGACTGGATATGACCAATCGCATGCTATATCCAGCCATTGGCCACATTTACATCATAAGGAGGCCACCGGCCTTAAAGTGCCAGGGCTACCTTATTATCCCCAGTCCAGCCCCTGTCCGGGTCTATTGTTGTGCCTTTGTCCTTCAGAAGAAATGACGAAGCTTTCAGTCAGACACTTTTATTTAGACAACTAATGAAACATAAACTAAACAAACATCAAAAACATAAATCTATGTCCTCCACAGCTGGGCGATACTAATTACGCTTGGTTCCACCCAAAACTCTCCTTAAACTTATGAGGGAACATGAAAGGATGACATCAAAACGAGTATTTCAAAAAGATAGACTACAAAGGCTGAATGCTGTTATTTCTGTGCCGTTTTGTAGGTTTGTTTGAGTCGATGTGTGTTTACAGGTGTAGCGGACATGTTTTTATGGGAAAGAAATCATGATGTTTCCCATCGCTATGTAGAGCAATCCATACGGACATGCGCGAGGACTTTCCGTCAGTTTGCAGGCTTGGCTTGGGCCATCTCTATCTAATGTCCAAGATGTTGTTTTATTGTCTTTTAGATTTTTTCAGGTTCATATAAAACATCAAAATATCTAATTAATATTTTTAGGATAATTTATAATGTGATTATTATATTCTTTTAACCTCCTGCTTACGTATTTATTCATATATATATATTGTCAATGTATGGTTTGTTTCAGTAGCCCACTTGGTCCCAGTGGTCATAGGAGCTCTTGGGGCTGTGGCTCCTAAGCTGGGAGAGTGTCTCCAACAGATTCCAGGAACGACATCAGAACACTCTGTCCAAAGCAGAGCTAGGAACGGCTAAGATGCCACGCAGAACACTTACACTCCCAGGCCTCTGGTAGAGGAGCTGAGGTTGAGGAAGACTCATGCCGCCCATAGGGTTAAGAAGGGGATTTATTCCCCGGGGTCTGGGACATGCCATGCGTGTGCTGAAATGTGCGCAATTGTGCAGTAGCCCGATGACGGTCTTCCTCTCAAGCTCTGCCCCCTGGGGTCCCGATTGGATAGGGTTAGAGGTTGAGAGGTGGACCACAGGCCATCAGCGCCCCATACTCACGAGACCTGCCGCAAGTGCTGCAATGTGTGGCCGCCATCTGGATGTGCCCGGCGACACGCTACATGACCATGAAGGCTTGCCACCCATATCCAGCTGTCGGCCACACATACACCAGCAAGCGGTCGCTGGTCTTAAAGCGCTAGGGCTGTCTCGCCTCACCACTCTGGCTCTGCCAAGGACCGATTAAGGTCCAAGTCTTTACAGCGGGAAGAACGGGACGACTAGACGTGCCAAACAGGTCTTTCCTGCCGCCACGTTCGATGTTTCTATGTGATGGGGACCCTATAAGTATATTGGGGAGATAGGGGGCTGTTGTAGGGTTCAGTCATCTAAATAAGTGGGATTATAAGATACTGGGGGAGTTTGCTCCATTTCTGATAATATTTTACTGGAAGGAAGTATTTGATGAAGAATGTAAATGTTTCCCAGTGAGTGGAGGCCAGGCTCATGTGCAGATCACACACTTTTTATCTTTCCAGCCACATCCAGCAATAAAAGAAATGACATTCCCAGAGCCCAAGCCCAGGACACACCCCCCTCCCCTTTACTCTGCAGCCAATCAGAGGACACCATGGTGCCTGTGCTGGAATTTGCATATTAAAGCCTCTGTGGACGAGGCAGCCAATAGGAGCAGGCCCTCATTAGCATGCACCTTGGCTCATTAGCATGGGGGCCGGCTGCGTGGGGAGAGGAATGGCTGCGGTTACATTGTATCTGTAGAGCGATTCCAGGAGCAGGAGAGGAGGAGGGAGCGCAGAGCACGGTCCTTCCTCTTGTTTGTTTTAGCGATCGCCTGCAAGAAAGGAGAGGGAAAGCTGGCAGGAGACGGGGAGAGCTACAGGATCTCCAGTCTGGAAGTGATCAGGGATCCAGAGTGACCGCTGCTACTGGATCCACATTGCATGGAGGGATCCCCTCCATAGGACTATTCTTTCTTTGCACCCCCTGATCCGCACCGGGGCCCCCCATCAATACAGGAATATAGAGCAGGGGGAGCAGACTTGCATGCTGTGGAGCCCACTGGCCCTGTTGATGATGATCTGTCCTATGTGGCTTGCAGTAGCCCTGTCTGTATGCCTGGTGGCCCCTGGCTCAGGTGGGCCCAGCGGGGCTTCCTCGCCTTCTCCTTGCCCTGTGCCATGCCGATGTGACGGGGATGGAGGAGTGGACTGCTCCGGGAGTGGACTGCTCGCTGTGCCCCAAGGAGTCAGCGCCTTCACTCACTTTCTGTAAGTATGGCAGAAGGGTGAAACAATGTACCTTCCCCCTGGCTCGGGTGAGCTTTCAATGACTCGGGATCTAAAATAAGGTTGGGGGGGGGGGTTGAATTCAAGGTGTTTCTCGCCTCTCTGGCAGCTAGATGGTTAAATTAACTTTCCTTCTACTTAAAACATTTCCTAATTTTAGATATAAATATACCTTCTAATAGACATTTATAACCTCATTAATATTCTGCATTGTACAACAAATACTGGCTTCACTACCAGGTGTTGCTCCTTCATTTGCATTATTATTATTTATTATTATTATTTAGAATATAGAAAGAAAACATGAATTGCTTTATTATAACTATTCATAAAAGAGTTTAGAAAGAATACGTATTCATTCCATTATTCATAGTAATAATAATGTATTTTTTTCTAAATTATATTATGAATAATAGTAATAATAAAGCAATGTATGTTTTTCTTTCTAAATTCTACATAATATAATGAATAATAATAAAATAATTTATACAGAATATGTATTCATTCCCATTATTGTTTATTATTATTATTATTATTGAGTATCATTGTTGTATTATTATTATTGCAACAATGTGAATTAGGAAGGAATACCCAGTACTGGAGAGGTGTGTGTGTGTGTGTGTGTATATGTGTGTGTATATATATATATATATGTATGTGTGTGTATATATATATATATATATATATATATATATATATATATATATATATATATATATATATATATATATATATATAATTTATTAGTTGGACTTGTGAAGCCATGTTATTATGTGATAACCCTACTCCTTTAGTGCTGCTCATAAACTTTTCACATCCTGACATTGCAGACCCCATTTAGCCACCCGCTGACACTGAGATAACCTTATTTCTCTAGTTCTGTTTCATAGTAGCCTTTCATTCTATAAATAAGTCATTACTGTATACATTAACCCCCATTACTCATCGCTATGTGGTTGATAAATATTTACTTAGGTTTTATGAAACTATTAGGAAACGCTGATAGAAAAATATTTGGGCAAAGTATTGTTTTGGCTGTCACTTTCCACTATCCAGGAAGTTTTCTAGAACTGCCTATAGAATATTGTAGATATTTCTTTATATGCAATATTATCGGTCTAGGGGGTTAAATATCCAGAGCCATGCCTAGTACAGAGCGATTTGGGTCAGTCAGTTCCTGGGAAAGGTGGCCACTATCTGCAATGTAATTTACGATGGCAGACCGTATTCTATAGGGTCAGTGATAAAACTGTTTTTCTGGGGGGGAAAAATGCCATTTGCTTAGTGATGTGTACAGTAACCACTAGTTGTTTAATTGCCTGTTAATAACAGAAGCCCAACAGTTCAGAAAGGCTAGTATAACGTAACCCACTCTTTGCCGGTGGCATAAGCAAACTCCTCTCTTTGCTTTGGCACTGAAGGGGTTAATTGTTGTAGCGCATTGCCAGAGCTTGGGGCTATTTACAAGTATGTGTGTGTGTGTGTGACAAATGAGAAGTAGGGACACTTCTTGATAAAGCCAAACCATGCTGTAAAAATAAACCTCTTCATTGCCCATTTAACCCTTTCATTGCCGTATTAATAGGACTTTAGGTTAGATTGTCACAGATGATATAGTTCGTTGTATCTACGTATAAACACATACGTCGTGGGTGTGAGTTATGCCACTGTTTACACCTGGTTGAGACCCCACAGTTTGGGTAGATGTTTTAACCCGTTGCTCCCCAAAGTAGTAGAGGAACCATATTGACATTTGCGCAGGGTTGTGGGTTAGATGCTGTGGATGTATCTATACCTTTTTAAGATTCCATATTATGGAGTCAATTGTAATATATTTGGGCTTTATAAACGGAATAATTAAAGTTTATTGCAGTATAATAAACATTTCACTAGGTAGGTGTGAATTAACTACGTGCCGCTGAAACGCGCGTGTCACCCAGACATGGGTGTCGTTGGCATATGTTAGAATAAACTATTCACTCAGCTTTTTGGAGCAGTGACTTGAAACAGAGGTGTCATGTTTTGATCCCCCGTGTCAAGTGCCAGGTTATATGAATGTGTTATATTTGCATCTCTTATATATAAACTGGAATGTTAGTTTCTCAGGACGTTGGAGTTAAAAGAAGAAACCGACGCAGGTTTTCCAAGTCATTTAAGACCAATACCCGTTTTCTTTGAGATACAGTAGCTTACAGTAATGTCTTTTGCTATGTTTGTGTCTAAAGGCCTTCGCGTTGGTATGTAGGCATTATGGAAACCATGCAATACTCTCTACAGGGCGAAAGCTCATCAACCTAACGTCCAACACCTTTCACGCGAACAATAGATACAGTTCCCCTGCTATACCATATGTATGGAGCCTCATATCCTGTAACTAAGTATCCATGTCTGAAACGTTATGGCGTCTTATGGTTACGTTAAGTTGCAAGTGACGTTTCCTGTAGGGTAACTGGGATCCTTTGAGGATCATGACGACAGATGTGTCCTCACACCAAGACTTGTTAGGCCAGTTGGATGAGTAGAGCCATCGTCTATAAAATATTTACCTTTCTACTTCAGTTACCCTACACGTAAAAATAAGATGGCGTGAATATGTTCTCTGTTGCTCTGGCCATGCACTTGATCAAGATGACCTCAGTAGATACCATCATGGTGAAGATGTGTTTATATTTTGATAGGTTCGAGGTTATAGAGCAGAGTCTTTTATATCTAGGGTAAGGTTGGCCAACACGGATCCTACAGTCCAAATTCATTCTTTAGTTTTCCAAACCATAGTTTTCTCTCTGGAATGGGGCTTGGCCCTCCATGCTCAGAATACCCCAATGCTCGAATACTTCAGGAAGCCATGTTTGCAGATGTAAAATAGAATAGATGTGGCTTGATGGTCTCTAGACGTCAAAAAGAAATGTGTTAGAAGTTGACCTTGATTAAAAAAATAAATACGCGGAACTCGTGCTTTAAAACAATCAAGAAAATGAGGTTTGGATCTATTTAGTGAAGCGTGTGCGCAAGTTTCCCATTATACTGAAATACTGTACAAATTGAGGTTTTTTTTTAATCATGCATATTAATCTGTATTAAAAAAATTAAATCAATATGAGTTTTTCCTCCTGTTCCAGATCGCAGGCAGGTCAGAATTCCAGATTTGTTAGCATGCTGTGGTTTGTGTTTTTTTTTTTTAAATTTTTTTATTTTATATTTTTTCTCCATATGGACAGACATATTTTGTTTCTGTGTGCTACTAGTTCAAATGTGATTTTTTTTTGATTTTTTTTTTTACTCATTTTTTCTTATGAATGAATGTCTCTGAAACATTTTAGTATGACAGCTAATGAAGATTAATTTAAAAAAAATGTTAATGTTTTGAATTTACATAAAAATGTCTGATGACAAGATATTAAGACTTATGATTTTTTATGAACAGTTGTGGCTTGTTAATGGAATGGCTCGCATAATACAGAACAGCATTTCTGCAGAGTGGTAAAAGTGGTACAATCGCCATGGCAACCAACACAACATTCCTGACTATTGTGTCGACTTTGCACCAGAATTTCTCTTTGTTCATAAGCCTCCTGTATACACGTTTGATGCATCAAAGAAAACTCATTGTGGTGTTGAGTCTTAAATAGGAACCACCACAATTTCCATCGGACGATCCTTGAGATGCCGCATTGTCAACTGCCTTCCTAATATCTTTGGTTGGGAAATCTAGATTGTAAGCTCCTTTGTGCAAGAACCTGCAGCATCAGAGAAATTACCTTTTACTGGTGCCGGCAGATCTGACTGTGCAGTAGAACATATAGATATTTTCATCTGTTTAAAATGAAAACCCCCTCAACAGCACGTGATCTATGCGTAGAACGGAGTCATATGGGTGAGGAACGTTGTTCTTGGGTGTACTCCGGCACCCAAGATGTTAAAATACACTTCGCACTGTTTGTAGGTTCCTTAAGAAACCTTGACAAGCTTATTGCGATGTATTCTTTACCCCTAGGAGTTCAGATCAAGACACTTTTTGTCTTTGCCGTGCGACAATGTGTGGTCTTGGCTTGTGTTTGCCAACCAGGAGGTCTAGATGGTTGGTCTTTTGGCTTAAGGTTAATCTCTTATTTACACCCTTATATATACTGTGTTGGTGGATCGGGGTGTGTGTGTGTGGGGGGAGCTTACAGGTTGATTTGCCAAGCATTTGGTACACAATACATTTTTTGGGAAAATAAAATTGGCCTTCATGAAAAGCTTTGGCTACAATAGGACAAGTCAATGAGGTTCTATGTCGTGATAAATGTGAGCTAATACAGCATGTATATCTTGGCGGTTGGACAGACACGGTTGATCGGCATCGTGACGGAGGAATTTAAAGGTAAACAAACAAGCGCTAACAAGTCGGGACGTTTGGACTGTAACATGTAATACCTGATCGCGTGTTCATGCAGCAGCAGCACACGGCTGGGTGCTCTTCCGCTCCTGCCGTCCTTAAATGTATTTATTGTCATTTGTTATTTTAATCAAAATTCCATTATAACAAAAAAAAAATACCGGTTTTATTGTTATTATTATTATAGGGCTTGTAGTTTTCAGTTGCTTGGAATCGGTCAATTGAACCACAATATACATAATATATGAAAAATACTAAAGCGTACTAAATACTAAATACCAGTTTAAAATTGGAATAGGTGCTTAATTTAAAAAAACAAATGTGGGAAAAAATCCTATTAAATCAAAAGTTAATTTTTAACCCTTTTAAGTTAACCCTCTGGCACTTAAAAGGGATGTAAAAACAAAATGTTTGTATATTCTTGATTCACAAAGACATTTTCCAAAGGATATTGCCAACTTAACACCGGAGTGTAAACTTGCAGGTTTCTGAGAATTTCTCGACACCATAAAATAAGAAAAAACCAGCAATGGGCAAAGTAGGGAATTCTTCTTTTTCGGTTGATCCCTTGGCTTCCTAGTCTGCCACAAACCGAGTTGACACCTAAGTGTTGTGGACCCCTCCTTTTGGTACCGGTTCATTCCTCGCTTCAGGGCGCTAAATATTTTCACAGACGGGGTAAAGTCAAACCTGTGGGAAACCCCAGAGCCTCCTTTATTCCCCCCCTTGCCGTCCGATTGCCTGCTAACTTTCCCACCGCTTAAAAAATATCACCTGCTGCCGACCAATTGGCATCCGTACCGGTTCCTTTAAATACCGGTGAACCAAAAAGGGGGTTTGTTGACCAATTTTGTGCGTGTCTGAACCGGGGAACTGATTTATCTTGTCTCGTGACAGCTTTTGGATTCCTTTTTGCAGTTATAAATCTTTAAATGTCACTTTTTTACTCTGATTCAGTATAGAAGACTTTGACAGCTAATTTTTCCACTTTTTTTGTGGAACTGATTTAAATGAGGGATTGTTGAGGTGCACCCAAATACAGAGAGCTGCACCCATAAATGCAAATGCTCTATTCTTGAGGAATTTTTAAAGTTTTTAGTCTGTATTGAACTCGGTCAGCCTGCTTACTCTTGTTCTATAAATTTCCAGTTCTGCCCGAAATATCTCTCTGGTTGGGGTAAGGGTATTCATAAAGGAACCATGTTTATTTATTACATTATTTATTTTAGTTGCATTATCAAATTTACCATTTTTTTTACCCCCCCCCATTATCAATCATACAATAGTTTTTATATTATTATGTGCAAAAAAAACCCCAAAATATTTATCTATAAAATCCGATCCTGTAAACAGCAAATTCCATAATTTACAACAATTTGTGGCTTTCCGTGTTTTTTTTGTTTTGTTTTTTTATTATTTTTTTTTTCTAGAAAAAAATGTTTTGACCACTGTTTGCCTGCGAATAGTTCTCCTTTGTAAGGTCACCAGGCCAGGGACCCATTTCTTGTTTCGGATTTTGATTCATGTATGAGAGATTTATACAACTTTCAAAGAGAAACTTTAAACGGAGAGGCAGCGGCGGATCATAAGGGCTGTCTTGCTCCACTTAAGGCGTTATTGACCATTATAAAGACTCACGGTTATTAAATAAGGGTAATTATCTTTTTCTGTCTTTTGAACTGTACTTTATACCGCGGCACGTTCCTTTTTTTCCCCAAAGGCGTGTGGGGGTGTCTCCCAAGATGTTGCTTCTTTTCATCTTTTTGTCTTAACACCCAAATGGCAGGTGGCAATCAAAAGGTATGATAGGTGGAGGACGGGATGCTGAAGCTTCTGCAACGCCCGATGGCCGGCACAGACTATCTCGATAGCTCTTCCTAAACCGAGGTCCTTGGCACTGGTGTATAAAATACATCCATAAATGACCTCCGGTTCTATAGCAGCCACCAAAAAGCCTTTCTAAAAAACTCCAGAAAAATTACATTTAAGGAATACGTACATATCCATAACTAACTTTTTTTTTTTTTTTTTTGCAGTTGCAATGTTTTTGGGGGGGCATTAATGAATTTGCTTTACACAACTGTGGTTGCTGGGAGCGGCCATGTTGGATCTATAACTTGGATGCATTTATTGCTATTACAAATGTGCAAGGGTTTATTATTATTTTTTTTTTTATCTTTGAGCGTATTGACACCAAAAGTGTTATAAACTGGTTCTACTATTAAAACATTTTTGAGGGCGAACTATTTGTTTATCTTTGGCTACATGTATTTAGCATTTTATTTTCTTAACTAAATTGCGCCGTAAAAATAGAAATATATATGTGTTTATGTGTTTTTAATTTAATTTTTTTCACATTTTTTTCAGCGTTATCCAATATAAATATGTTTACTGCAATGGTTGTTCTAGCAAGCTGGTTCTCCAGCCCGTGTACCTGCCTGTATTATATAATAACGTAACAAATGTCGTTAGATCTCGCCATTCATTTCATTTCACTATTGTCCTGGAAACGATTGGTTATTGTGAAGAAAAAAAAAAGAAATGTCAAAGATGGCGATTTTTTTTTTTTTTTTTTTCTGTGAGAATTCTTTGCATGTGATCAGGTTTTTACCTTTTGTTGGTTTTGCCGGGGCCTTCTGAGATTGATGGCTTTCTATTGACTAACCTGGTTAATGTTTCATGAAGTTTGTGTGTCAGGTGCACTACGGAGGTATTTCTACCCAGAAGGCGTTGCGACTTAGCATACAAAAATTGCCCCCCCCCATATATGTCTCTGCCGTATTTTCCGGCGTATAAAACGACCCCCAACTTTTCCAGTTAAAATATAGAGTTTGGGCTATACTCGCCGTATAAGGCTACCCCTCTACCCAGTATACAACAACCAGCCAATCACGGCAAGCGATGTACCTTACCGTGATTGGCTGGTTGTTGTATACAAAGCCTGCTTAGATTGGGTGGGTCAGCTCTCCCTAACATATGCCTGTCCACACACACATGTATAGACATACACTGCCCTCACACACCCCTTCCTTTACACACATATACACATACACACCAGCTTACAAACACACATATACTGCCCATACAGACATATACATACACTGCCCTTACACACACACACACACACACACACATATATATATATAATATCTACACATACTAACATACGCCTGTCCATACATACACATCTATACACTGCCCTCAACACACACCGCTGCCTTTATACACACACACACACACACACACACACACACACCCCAGCCTACAAACACACAAATACCTACACTGCTCTTACACACACCTGACCATACACATACACTGACCTTACACACACACATATATACACTGCACTTACACCCCTTTCTCCCCATCTCTTACCTTTCTCATCTTCTATCTTCCATCCAGTTGTGGGAGCGTGAGGTCTGTCATTTCAGACCTCTGCTTTACTGCTCCCTCATCACTACGCGCCGGGATATGACGCGCCCTGAAGACCGGCCCAGGGGAGGCGGCTTCTCTGCTCGCCCCTCCCCTAGAGATACGCTACAATTTTAGGGGCTTCGTGGGGAATCGTGAATCCAGTCCGGCTCAATAAGTTTGAGCACCCAGCGTATAAAACGACCCCCGACTTTTTTCATGGGTTAAAAAGTCGTCTTATACGCCAGAAAATACAGTAATTTTTATCATATCGCATGCTTTGTGAATATTTTTTGTTGTTGTATATCTTTTATCTGTGCTGATTTTTCCTGAGAATGAAACCTATGAAGACTTAATCTTACTGCATGTTGTTAAACAAAGAGGCTGAGATTTCACAGCACTCAGTATTACAAGTTTTTTAAGTTGAAAACAAAAACCTTTTATGGCTTCTTTTTTAAGCAGATTTATTAAAAAAAACAGAGGAAGTCAATATCCTTTATTATATTCAATCAGTCTACGGATTATTGATTTGATGATTGATTGAAATATTCAGAACTGGCACCCCGTATATCATGTTGTACTACGTAACAGTATCCAGCCAGGGTTTGACGTTCTGCTGCTTCTTAAAGTACATTTCTTTTATGATCCCAAGCTAGGTATAAAGGAGCTCAAGTTATATGCCATCATGGTGCCGTACCTTCCACCCAAATGTCCCTCTTTAAGCAGGACAGTCCCTTTTTTTGGAATTCTAATCCATCCGCCCCACTTTGCACCCATGATGCCCATCTTTTCGGCCAACTTTTATAGCCTTAAACGTTAGCTGTGTATAGAAACAGCAGGAAATAGTTTTATAAATATATAATAAATATATATTATTTTAAATCCCTCACATTTATGGCTTTATGGGTCATATAATAATTTTCCGGCCCCTACCGCCCCTCCAATCACACAGCATAAAAAATAAGCACCTTTATGATTTTTTATATTTATTACAATTTTTTTTCCCCATTGTGCTGGTAGGTTTGTTAGCGCTATTACAGTTAGAGAAAAACACAAATTTAACAAAAACCTTAAAGATAATATAAACAATAACACAAACGGAGATGACAGAGAAGGAAAAGAAGGCTACGCAGTTGTGATTTTACAATCTATGATCCTTAATCTATTTGTAAAGTGAATTCTGTGCCGATGAGCCACATTTTTGTTACCCTATTCACCTTCCTGCTCCTCTACGCAACCCCGATTCTTCCCTCCTATAGGGTTCAGGCTTAGTGAGAGATTTCCTTACAATAATTACCTTCCTTGCCCTTTGGCCCTTGTCACATTTGGTTTGTTTGGAGAAACACTGTTGCACAGTAAGCATTTCCAAACAAGGCAGAGCCTGAAGCTGTCCTACGACGTGATTTATGCTTTTGACAAAGTACCTTGGCCCTCCTCCTGTATACCTTGTAAAAGCTGCTTTGTGAACGCTTCTAGTAAAATATCTACCAGGAACAAACTATGAATTCGCCGCACAACCAGTGAGACGTATTTTGTAATGTTTTGCAAGGTTCCGCATTGCTTTACGTTCAGTTGCAAAAAAAAAATGAAATTCGTTGTAAAATTTTGGAACCTTGTCCTACGAGCAATTTTCTTGTTTCTCAATCTTTCCCGCACCCCAATGTTCCTAGTATAGAGATTTTTTTTTTTTTATTATTCATGTTTTTCTTTTGTCTTCTGTATGAAGAATGGTATAAAAGAGGCCTTAATAGTCTCATCAGTCCTGTAGGCCTTGGGCTGTACAGTGATTTGGATAATTCTTGTAGATCTGAATATTGTTTCTTGTTTTTTTGTCAGTAAACAGATTCCTTTGTGAATTTGTGTGTGTGGCCAAATCGGGGGTTGGGAACTACATTTTTTGTGAAGAGCATTTGACTTCCACTAGCTTTGGACACTTTGCCTACTCGGCATCCGCACGCACTTTGACTCGATCATCGCTAGGTACACCGTCGGCCATATTGGTGAGGTCATAACCTGCATCACTGGATCAGCCAATCAAATCAGAAATGCAGATTCCCATTGGCTGCGTCCGCTTTTGTTTTCTAGTGTAAGGTTCCAAAAAAGCCGCCCTCCTCCATCAACAAAGAACATGGGATGTTTTGCTGGCGTAACATTATATCCAGTTAATACGCAGTGCGTGTACACAGGTGTTCATGCGTGTGTTCAGGCATGATGGCTCAAGGCGTGGCTTCCATCGAAGCATTTCTGGCATCTGTCTCTGCTGGTTATTGATGACTTTTCTGCTTATCTAAGGCCAAATCTCTAAACAAAAAGAGACCTTCAGCATAACAAATGAACTGCACTCCTTCCATTTATAATGAGAAGTTCATCTATTCCATCTGTCATCTTGTTTGCGATACTTTCCCCCCCCACACACACCCCTCCATGTCTATATCCAATTTAGCTCCATAGTTCAGAAGTTTTGCAAATTATGCACATTAATATAATAATGAAACTGATATTTTCTTTGGATCGCTAATTTTCAGATATATACATTCGTTGTACAGCGCTCTGGAGTATGTTGTTATAAAAATAATAGTAATATAATAGAAATGTCCGAAAACCATGCCTCTGCTCCAATGCTGGATATCAAGAGTTTCCCACGTTAAGTGACGTTTTCCTGAATAATTACTGGGCTAATTAACTGGCCAGAGGTGTTAATTATTTTATTCCCTGTCATATACACATCAAAAAAGAAAAAAGAGGGCCTCGGGTTTTTAGTGAGGACCATGAGATGTAGACTAGCATTTCCATGATTTATATCTTAAACTCCACTCCCTTCTTATCTACCGGTCCAACCTGAAACTGTAGCAAGGCTGAGTAATTGTTACCCCCAAGCTATTGCTTGGCTGCAAGAGGGACATCAGGGGAGGAAAGAGGGACAGAGGGATTTGGGACCCAAAGAGGGACACTTTGTGGTGCATTAATACAATTGTAAATTTCAGCTTGTGGTGTTTGCAGTGCCTTTTTCTTTTATTCATCTTTAGAGATGTATCTATTGTGTGACATGATCCACGTATTCCCTCTGTTTTCTTAGTTCTAATGAAAAGCTTTTTTTTGTTGCTTTGGTCATCCTCCTTTTCTTCTCCTCTCATTTAAACTGTATGTGAAAGAATGAAAAAAAGGAGATTACCCCTTATCTCCTAGATAAGCCAACCCCAGTATAGCCTCCAGGGTTTAAAAAGACTATATGGCATTATTATAGGCTCAGTGATTAAAAGGTTAATGTCTGGTGATATGTACCTGCAAGGGTTGACAACAACTCAAGTCCCACACAGATTCCTGGGCTAAAAAAAAAATAAAAAAAATGAAAAATTTATAGTAGTTATTAATAGTAATGGGTCCTGTGCAGTTTGTCGGGTTAGTTTTATTTTTCAAATTTTTTATTTTTTTTTTATCTGCAATTTTAATTTATTATTTAGACTTTTTTTGTTTATTACACTCAGTTTATTGCTGAATCAGCATATACCACTCAACAATGGCCAAAAAGCTACATTTGTTTGTATTTTTAGGTGGTAAGTCATCACCGGGAACCTGTGTATGAATCCAAGACCCGATGCCCACCATTTGCCAGATAAATAGTGATGACATCACGCATGGGTCTCGGATTACATGGGTGCAGTTGTGACATCACAGCGTGCTATGTTTGTGTTATGCGGTTTGTACGTGTTTGCCCCCTGTGCATACTCTGCACCCAGTTTGGGAATTGTTTACGTGCAGTCACTGGTACCTGAGGTCTATGGTTTGTTGCGACTATCCTGGTCAATTCAGGATTGTTGGCATGTGTGATTAAAAAGTGAAAACACATCTATCTCCCTGTAAATGCACATAATTGTGTGTTTCAAAGTTGTCATTGTCTCACTCAATAATAGCATAAAATCTAAGTAAATACTTTTACGCTGATTAGTCTTTTACGATAAACATTCCAAAGAGCAATAAAGGTTTCCATGAATGCCAGTTTGTGTTGTGGCCTTTTAAATTTCAGCGCACCCAGTAGAGCCAAGCGTTTCCTCTACAAATGATCGCCTGGTGGTGTAAAAGATGGGTGTGGAGCGTGATACCAATTGCATCATCACACAATCTAACCTTTAGCACAAGGAGAGTCAACTACTAGCAATCTGACTGTTATGAACTACAACTCCCATTGTGCCCAGTGAGGCTGGGTACTTGACATTGGTCTTCCATGCTCGTGTATCGTCATTCCAACAAGGTGCCTCAAATCAAGAGGGATAGCCCCACTTTGATACCCGAGTTCATCTGCACATGCCTAAGAATTTGGGGCGCTGGCTGGAATGCTCGGTAGCTGTCAGGTCTGCACCATCAACTTTGAGACTTTTAGGAGCTATAGTCTCTAAAGCATAGAATGGAGAATGTTGTAGGCATAACCGTTCTTGACATGTCTCCGGGCAGGGTAGGACTAAATGAACACGGTTTTCTTCAAGACCTTGTTTTGTCGTTTCCTGGTTTCAAGTATAACAAAGCTTTTCACCTCTTGAGGAACCTATACATCAGGTACAAAGTGAAGACATTCCACGAGTTACATGAGGCATGCACTGCATTAGAGAGACCTGCGTCAGCATAGGATTTCATAGGCCCCATTCTTTCACCGAACGGCTGCCTTTCAACCTCTTCCTCCATGTAGAACTCCGTGTGACGCTTTGGTTCTCTGGAGATTTGCGTCTGTCAATCAGCTCTGCATCTTTGAAAGCGCAAACCGTGGGATATCTTTGTCTTTCTGAGAATACGGCCTTGTGATTGATGCTAAATAGATGCCTGGGGGGGTGTTGGCTGCTTTTAGGTATTCTCCTGAAGACCTTTTACCTGTGATGAACTGACAAATGACCTCATTAACCCATATGTGGAAGCTGTAGACCAGCTGCGTACCAGGCCATGCTGGAATTAGAATGGCTCACGTGGTCACCAATGGTCCAAAAGCCAACTCTTCTGAACAGTTAAAATACAGGCATTCTCCACATTAACGTGCATAAAGGGGTTAACTTTAACACTTTGCTATGCTGTTTCATTGAGTCACATTGCCCCCCCCGAAAACAAAGGGTTAAAGCCGTCTGTATGTTTGCCACAACTATTTCACAGCCAGAAGGGCTAGCAATTCTTTGTATATGTACTGTTTGCTGAAGGCCATTGTATGGCCCACATAGCAACAATTTTTGTGTGTGTGTGTGTGCTTAAAAAAAATAATTTCTGTGCCAAAAGATGGTGCATATTTATTCCCCTACTTAGAAATAAATACTATGCTTGTGCGAGGTTGCATCATGGATTTTGGCAGGCGGCATAGGCACGGAAGGGGTCACACCAGGGTAATTGTAGGTTAATGGAAGATGTTCTTGATTATAGTTTACAACTTAGGGAGTGTTTCTCTTACTCGTTTACGGCCTTATTTTTTAAATCAAATACCGAAGCCACCTATTCTTCCCTATACCGAAGCATGTTGTGCTATTAACTCTTTGATTCATCTCCCTCCCTTCACCCGAGCCATCCGTGTTGAGGGGAGCCATCGTTGTAGGGTTGGAGCTGAAATGTACTTCCTGATGTCTGATTCGATTGAATTTACCCCGTCCGGCAGCAGAAATGTTTAGGGTATTGCTTGGGATAAGCCTAAAGCTGTCCTCTAATATTAGACCAAGGACTGGTGTAAGGTCTTTACAGTAGGAATAATGGGCAGCCTGGATGGGGCCAAATGGTTCATCTGTTCAACGCTTCTATATGTAGTTTCTAGCGCTTTAATATGTAGGTTGCATTTAATCCCATGGGCAGCAGACATAATGGCTCCATGTAAGCCTGTGAAGCAAGGAAACATTTTAAAAACTTTAAAAAAAAAACCTTAATTTACAAATTAACGCAAAATGTTCAAACCTTTGAACGGGAAGGAAATGGTTACCTGTTTGTATGCCATTTGTAGGATTGAACAGTAACTTTTTTTTTTTTTGTTGTCACTAAAATGGGAACATTGGGTGTAATATGTATTTTGTATGTTTTGCAGCTGCCAGCAGAAATCTAGTAGTTTCTTTTTAAGGTGTTTTTTTCATTTTTATTTTTTATTAAAGTGCTTTCCAAGTTAGCGAATAAATGGCAATTTTTTTTTCTACCTCCCTTTATGTTCGGCAAAACAGGCGTGTAATTCTTTATTGAGCGGAGCCTGTAGGGGTTCTTTGTGCAGGTCTTAATTAAGGGCTTTGAAATGCTCAACAAAAGAATGGGGGGGGGGAGAACAAATGCTACTGGGTTATTTGTCCTCTGTCCCCATTGGCCAAATTTGCTGGCTGTCCATTGGTGCACTTTGTGCATTCTGAACATAACTGACACTTTTGTTTGTGGTTAACGGAGGTGAAAGAAGCCAATTATTGGCTGTTATTCCCCCCTCCCTGACCATTCTTTTAAAGGGCAGCTGCTCGTTGATTTAGCTTAAAGAAAATATGGATTCCCCCCTAACACTGGGTGTTGTGATGGCTGTTATCTTTGAATTGTAAAAAAGGCTTTTTTTTTTTTACCTCTTTCTTACTGCAACTGTTGCAATACTTGGGAAATAAAAAGATTTATTGTGAACGGAACCTTTTGAGGAGGCTCTGAAGCGCAGTACGTTGCGATTCCTTGCGCTCTCTTCTGGGTCTTAGAGGGTTAATCTTTAATCCACATGCTTTTTGTCATTGTTGGGCTTGTTTTTTTTTTTTTCCCTATATCTATTTATTATTATTATTATTATTATTACATTTGTTTTATATAGCGCCATCATATTCCACCGCGCTGTACAATGGGTAAACGAGACAACACAAGTAGTATATAACATAATGACTTACAGAAATGGGTAAGGAGGGCCCTACTCAAAAGATCTTACAATCTAGATTATTTCTACATCTTTTTCTCAAGTTTTTTATTTTTTTTAAACTTTGGCTCCTTTTACATCCCTGGAATACACTTTGCTGAGAAAGCTCAGTTAACGAGGCTTCTGTTCCTCCTATTTGCAGGTGTTTCTTATTGGACGGTCACATTTTAGAAATGGCCCTCCAGATATATTTTATGCGACTCGGGTCTTAATTATCCCACCGCCACTATGCCACATGCAGCTTAGCCATTAACAAGCTCAGCGCATTACAAGAGCAGTACCGTGTTGCTAGATCCTGGCACTGACTAGCCCACAGAACACCCTGGGCATTGAATGGAGCTTCCATGACTTAGGACTCAAGTCCCAGTGTTGGGACTGTCTTGACCAAGCCAGGACTGCAGTGTTTGAACTGATTTGGTGTTTGCCGTTCTGTAATTTTTTAACAGAATAGTATTCGAGCGTCATTGCTTTTAGTCTGCTCGTAAAGGACCTTTTATTTGCGTCCATCAGCCATAGCTGCAGGATGTCCCCTTTAGTGAAAGCTAATTCTGCATGACATTTGTGCGTGATTTCCTCATACACAAAGGGTGCTTACCCTGTGCTCTTTTCAACTCCTTTTAATTGCCTTTTCTCTACCTCCACAGTTTGGAACAGGTTGATGTTAATTAAGCTTTGCTTGCTGGGATTTATTAAACATATTTGCTTTGTATCTTGGGTGGAGGTTGACCGTGCAGCTCGCTGCAGCTCGAAGGAACATCACCCTCTTACAAATTAAACCTACGTGACTTGGTCCAATTGACATTGTTCACATTATTTGCTTTGCAATTTGGCTCCGAGTCAGCAACTCGTTTTTATTTGCTAATATTTATTTTCTCCTTAATGTTAGGTTTCTACCGTCTCGGACATTTTGTAAGCACTAGGTGGATCAACAAACTACAACCGGGAAACGTGGCAGGCCAAGCGCGGAGAGCGTGTCACTGTCCTGCCCCTTACATACGCTCTTTATTTTACTTCTATTTGAGCGTTTTTAATTATTTAAAAAAAATGCAAACATATGTATTTGTCGTTTAAGAAATAAAGTTGAGGTGATCAAAGATATTCAATTAATCTTTGAGTTACTCATCACATTGAGGCTTTGGTGGCATTCAAGAGATACTTCCATGAAGTGGCGTCTTAATCGGACTATCCAGAGAAAACTGGGACACTGGGCACTCTGATTTATAGGTTAGCCCAGCACTACCAAATGTATAGATGATATCAAATTATTTTTATATATGGTTTCAGTTTGTAAGCGATCTTAGATCTTCAGATGGAGGTGAGCAGGTCAAGCTATGTGTCCTTCCAACGTGCCAGCGCTCAGACTTCATCCTCGATCCATCCAGGTCAATGGATGTTAAATATAAATCGTATATAAATTCTAGTTTAAGGAGACTCTGTAATCTGAAAAGGCCAACCTTTTAATTATATTGATGGGAGCGCCAGGGAATAATTTGTACTAATGAGTCTGTGAAATTCCCAGAGGGTGGCATGGTTTTTTCCTCTCTTCCAATTCTTGTTAGGCTTGTAATATGAGTTTTATCTCTGGAGCCTGACCCCTCAATCTATTAACTGCAGCCTTTCCAGCAGTCTGGTCTAAATGAAATGGATCTGGAGAGAGACAATTTCTTGCAGGATTGTTCATGTAGGTGGAACCTTAATATCAGATTTACCAGTTTTGTGCCCGTGACGGACAAGGGATACATTTTATTTGCGTGAGATATTTAGTGGTAAATGGCATGGCGCTGAACTCTCGTGCAAACAAGACGTTTCATGAATATCCCCACTGCTGGAAACTGAAAGCAAAGGAAGTAAGGATTGCGTTAGAATGCACCCTTGGGTACTCGTGGGCACCCTTGGGTGAAATGCTCCACCCACATAACCTATCCCCGCCCCCTATTTTTGCATGCGTGGTGTTAAGCTTGGATTTGGACCACAGGTCAGAATAGCTGAAAGCCATTTGTTGCCAGCCAATCAAATAGAGTTGACAATCCTGTAGAAATATATTTATATTTATGTATTTTTCCCCCAAAACAATTTTTTCTATTACACGATAATAAACGTTGCTAGGATACAAGGAATCTTCATCATGGCCGTGGGGAGAAAACCACTAATGCATACAGCACATTTTCCATTTTTAAGGCAGAATGTACTCCTCATGCTCCTTCTGGCTATTTTAGGCCAGTGCTTCCAAACCATCATGTCTAATTTAAAAGTACCAGAGAGCTAGCTGGCTCTCTTTTCCAGAACCACTCAATGATTTACTTTCAGTTTCCAAAAAACACTATTTGTGAATGCGTACCATAATTTACATTTAGCTGCTTCCATCCCAGAAGTGTCTTTGCGTACCTTGTTTGTGCCAATAAGGTTTTCTGGCCTACTATAAAGAAACATTTACTCGTCCTTTTATTATGTTACGGTGAACAAGCTTTTTCTGGTGATTTTTACTTTCAGGAGTAAAGATTTATCTTAAAACCAGTTATTTTACTGGAAAAAAAAATATTTTTTTATTAATTTTGTTTTAAAGCCTATGCATTTTTTTTCTTCCTTCTACTTTTTTGGCTGAAAGGCAACACCATGAACGACGCGACCTCTCTACAACAGATTCTGTATTAATTTAGGACTTTAGACTTAAAAACCCCTATTTTCACAACCCTGGGTCTGCAAGAATAAGATACAGAGAGTGATATTTTAAATTGTGGCGTAAAAACTTTTGTCTGTTGGATGACTCTGATATAAATGGTTCTGTAGATGGTAGAGCATTGCTGTGACCTTCAGCCCACCAAGGACAGTGTGCGAAACGCCTCTCTGGGTTATGGCCACAAGCCTGAGGACAGCTGATGGTAGTTGTTAAAAATTGTTAAAAGTGGGAGTCCTGCCAGATTAAATAGTAACATGATATGTTCGTATGCAAGTTCTATGATTATGTCCTCCTCTTAGGGTTTGTGGTTTATGGTTTTTGTATTTTGGGAACAGCTTTTCCGTGAAAGGTACACTGGCGTGTCCTATACTTTTTAAGTAACGTACCAATGTTGTGGTTTAAACTTGAGGCAAGCAGCAGAAGTTTCTTGGCTATCTCTTTTTTTACAGGCAGGAGTGGTTGCCCAATCTCTGGTGATGTTGGATAATTGGCCTTTGGATAATTTGTGGATGCAAAACAATTTTATCGTTTGCTCCCGCACGTAAATTTTAGTAACGCATAACGCAACATGTTTTGCGAATATAGAGGACCCTTCTGGTTCAGTCAACTACGTATAACTATACCGAAGAGCTCCCCAGGGTTGGTCACCTGGATTTGTCCTCTCCTACACTCTGTAGGATGCACGATGGGGTATTATGTCCTGGATTTGTCCTCTCCTACACTCTGTAGGATGCACGATGGGGTAGGTCAAGCCCCAAGTAGTGGTGCGGCATGGGCAGGAACTTGGGAAAGACACAATTTTCTTTCATTTTATAAATATAGAATATGGGCGCAGATTATAGACGTTATCGCCATATGTGAATACATCTCTAATAAGTCCTATGCGTTTTTATCAATCGAAACGCTTATGTTTCTTTACCTGGCTCCTCACAGCGGTCATTTTCTGTCCAGCTGGCCAAGAGGTATTGGCTCTTGCCAGTCAGCATTTGTTTCCTGGAACATCTCCACGAACCAACGTTCACAGGTCACAAGAAGATCAATATAGCTCAACAAATTAGCACATAAATCCCTGCTGCTGTCACGCCATTGAAGATTTTGCGGTTCACATAATTTTTGAGTAATTTGGGTAATGATGTAGCATGTCTGCCCATTCTGTGTTTTTTATGTGGTTACCACGGATACAGAAACATATGAGGTCTCTTCGTTGCAGCACCATTGAAGCCTAGTCTATAAATCATAACTGGGAACTAATTTTGGATACAGAACATGTGTTTCTTGGCCACAGCTGACTCTGGTCTACATGAAAAATATATCTTACTAGACCATGTTATACCCAAACCAGAATTGTTAAACTAGAGTTGTCACCCAACTGGTATTTTTCTAGCGTACCGGTAAAACTTAACTCAAGCAAGTTTACTATCTGTCCAGTCAATGCCATGGCTTCCCAGAGAAGATGTCAACCCTGTATCAGATGTAAAATACATAGAACTATGTGTATCGAGTGAAACATGGAGCTAGGTGAATGCTTCGCATTTATCAAGAACAGCCAGGGAAATGTCCTGTTGACTTTTCTTATCTATGCACTTTGACCCTGGACTGCTACAGTTTCTCCATAATAAATATGATTCTACGAGTTTCATCTCAGACCTCTGTCTTATCTAATGGTTCTTCATGAGATTGTCAAAATACAGACCGAGCTAAACTTCCTAGAATACAAAGACCTTCCACCGTGGGGCACAACCTGCAGAAGTGGGGTTATATATACCACTAATTCCTAATGTAACCCAATGGCATTGTGAGCACAGAAAAGAAGTCTTTAAGCTCTTAAAAATGTATGTATCGGGGGTAGACAGTGTCGAGGGCATCACTTTCCGAGGCAACTCATTGGGGAAGTCAGTGGTACCTACGGAGCAAATAGCTAAGCGTTTGTCACAAAGCTTGCTGTTGCCTATACTTGGTGACTCAACAGCTCATTCCATTAATATTTTGTCCCACTAAAGGGTATTAAGGTCTTCTCTGGGATCGCAACAACAATAACCCTCCTGCCTGTTATCAGTTATGTGAAATTAGTTAATATTTATGATTGATCCATGTATTTGCAATGTTTGATGAATTTCAGCTGTAAATCGTGGCCAGATCTGTTAAAACTATGCTGGGGTTATCTATGAAAATATTTTTGACCTTTTTTTTCTTCTTTTTAACAGGGATATCAGTATGAACAATATCACCAAGCTGCCAGAAGGAGCATTTAAAGGCTTCCCATATCTAGAAGAGCTGTAAGTATGAATTTTACGTGTAAATAAAATGTCAATACTTTCTATGATAAAGTGAAGGATCTTTTTTAAATCACATCTCCCCAACAATGTAGTTTTTCTTTCTCTTTCCAAAGCTCTGTTGACTTATTGATGAATGTACAGTAGACCGTGATTCATCCACCAATCTGAGTTGTTGAGGAACTTTGGTCGGCAAAACTGATCTGTGGCTAGCATGGAAAAAGTTTTTTGTTCATAATAGCCATCAGTCAAGTATTTGAGGACTAAACACCATATGTTATCCTTTGGAATTGGGTGGTAGATAAGTAGAAAAGCCTCCAGCAGAAGTGGTAGATGATACAGTGAGGGAATTTGAACATGCATGCGATAGGCACAAGACAAGACCAAGGACTAATAATGGTTTGAGAATCGGCAGGCTAGGAGGTCCAAATAGTTCCTATCTGTCGTCAAAGTCTATGTTCCTGGGTAACTACATGTATTTTAATCTATTGTTTTCTACGCATCAGTGGTGAAGTATGGGAATCTAGCACATTTTGGTGTCCCTTTGAAGCACATTGCTTTGAACGCTTTATTTTAACTTTTGTTGGTTATAATGCTAATACTTCTGTGCTCGGAAGACTTACGCCATTATGTGCATGTGTACAATATCTTATCTATACATATACTGTAGTTGGAAAGTCTCGTATACATAGATCTATATAGTTGGAAAGTCTCAAAGATATATATATATTATGTTACAGGTCTATATAGTTGTAGATATAGTATGAAAGTCTCAAAGAGTTACTTTCTATAATTGCAACCATTTACTTCAAAGAAAAAACACACACAGAGTCTAATCAGTGTCAGTTGAAACTAATCGGTGCTTACATTATCTAAGTGGGTGGGAGCCTTTTTTATAACAAAGCCGGTAAACCTTTATTCTGCATAAAGTCCACAATTCCTAGAACGGGTCCTCCGACTGACTTCGGTTAGGGCTGACTTGACAACATATTGGAAGAGAAGCAAACCTTACGATTTGTCAAATAACCCTGTGTGGTCAGTGCTCGTAATTTCTATAGAATAACAAAATAATTAGCGTTTCAGAAAGAAATTCCACGGGGATGTTAAATCAAAACATGTCTCCCTGATTAAAATGTTGACTTTACTTCCCAAATTCTAAAATTAACGCAATAAACACATTCTTTGCGTTAATTAGAGTTGGACTGACATGGCCTGGTTTATACAATGGGAAAACATTGAGCGTGGCTGTTGGTACGAAATTGGATTTAATTGCAAGGTGTGACAGGCAGGTTATTTTTATAATGAATCTGATCTCTTTCCACTTGCCAAAAAATAAATAAATAGAAATATTTAAAAAAATGGACACAATCGGCGATAGGTCCCCGCCATCCTTGGTGAAATACAGTTTGTTACTAAAAGACTTAGCAAGTTATTGGGGTATTTTAGAACATCCCAGGGTACCCGGGGGCCTCCCTCTTCTAGGGGTGTGGCTTCATATGTGGGCAGGGCTAGTTGCATGTAGGGGGTGGAGCTAGCCCCAGAAACTCTAAATAGGAGGGAAGTGGACAGGGGGCAGGGAAACATGGATGGGTTAGTGGGCAGTGATGATATTCTGCTCCCCTGCCGTTGTTTTGGATGCCCAAGCAGTGAATTGTCATATAGGAGTCTTTTCATAATACGCGAGCCCAATGTCACATTCCAAACCTACCACGCTAACATTTTTCTTCTATACTAAACAGGTTTAGGACGCCATGTGAATATCCTAACAAATCTATGCTAGGTGTGGTTTGTGAATGATAGCCAAACCTGGAATGCTGCTTTTCATTATTTAGAACACCTCCTCCCTAGTATGCCCCGTGTACCCCGCTCCTCCTGTACCGCTGCTCACGGTGGTCTCCGCTGTTTGTTTTTTGGCTGATACAACAGACATTTGCAAATTACTTCCAGATGACTGTCTCTTTTATTCAGACAAAAGGGAATGCTTAAAAAGCATTTAGAATGCAAGAGAACAATTGTCCTGTTGACTCTCCAGGGTTGGCCACGGCTTTCTGTTAATTAAGGGATGCACCTTTTATATCGTTTAACCAAAGGCGTCCAGGCACATTTTGTTAATGGCTTGTTCTGCTTTGTGGGTTAATATGATTTATTTTTTACTTTGGCAACATGTTGATCACTACACATGAATACATCTACAAAAGGTGTCTTTTTTTTTTTAATTTTATTTATTATTATTATTATTATTTTTTGATGGCCCCATGGCCGCCCCGTTGGTCCGCTTGCTAAAATAAAATTGTACCCAGGCTGCCGGTTGCCGCACTTTGGGCTCCTCTCAGACTGAGAAGTGTTATCTAGGTGCCTGCAATATTTGTCTTGGTTTCGTAATATGTGCAGAGCTATTTGAACACAACATATTACAAGTGTGTACTTATTACATGCTCCTACGCTTTACACCTTGAACTTATGTTTTTCCTGAATATTCAACTGATATTTACGCCTGCCCTGCCTTGTGTCTCTCTATTATACTTTTTAACCCTTTTAGAGCACAAAACATATTTAATTTTTCAGCGAAGGAATGAGATGCTGCGTTCCCTTACCAAGCTGTATTCAGGGTTCTAGTCTGCTGATGTTTTGATTGCCAGGAAGTTTGGGCAATTGACCAGTTCCGACGTTTTTCTTTACATGCCTAGTGGGATTTAAATGTTTAACTGGATTTGTTGGTCGATACTTATCGGTGGTTCCTATGGACTCATGTGAATGAATATTCTAACTTATTGGGGTTTATTCACAAAAAAGCTATATGTTCGGGATTGGAAAAGAGTTGGTGAGATTGGAGCTTATTCACCAACTCTTTGAAAAGCCCAGAGTCCCAGATTCCATTTTTTTGGACAGCTCTTTAGTTCTCGCCCATCCTTTCTTAAGATATGACTGCCATTGTTTGTTGATCAGTGTGTTTTCGAGATTGGTGCCAGCTTGTGGCAGGGTTAGCTTTATTACCTGCCTTTATAATGGATTTCTGAACCAATCAACAATCAGCAGCTTGACTAAATCACAGAGATAAGTTGATAGAGAGGAATAATAAAGATGATATAAAAAAAGACTACAACCTACAACCATCTTCTGGATTACGGTTGTAGGAAGCAACATCTGATCACAGTGGTCTATCTGCAGCTTTCACCATCGCTTGGATGCTTTGGAGAAGCCATTGGTCTTTGTTTTGTTTGGGAATGCTGACAATATTAATGTTCACAGAAGCAAAATAACTGAGATCACGTCATCTGTTTGCATTATTTTAATATGCTTTGTATTATCCAGCGTTAGCAGGGGGCACTGTGACCGAATGTGGCAGAAATAAAACTTATTAAAGCATCCCTGTAAATATCCGATACCAAAATAAAATCTATTTACACGTGTTCTGTTTGTGTATCTCTTGGGGGTCTGTCTGGGGAGTCTCTCCTTACAGATCTGCTCCTATTTCTTAATATAACCCCTAATGGGATCTCATGGAGACTCTTCCTGAAATCTAAACCCACCATTACAGCTGTGCTAATCCTCACAGATAGTTCAGCAAATTGCTCAGCTGTGCAACTCGCTGCAAAATAACTCAGACACTTAAACAAATCTGTTATTGTTCCCAGATCCTACAGTTTTTCATATATATTCTATTAAATATATTTTTAATTTATAAAATAAGCAATACTGATGTAATAAAACCCGCCTTATATTTTCTTTTCTAATACCAGCTTGATTATTCATCTCCGTCAACTTATCTCTGTGATTTAGTTAAGTTGCTGATTATTGTTGATTAGTTCAGGCAGCCGTTATAAGGCCCTGCCACAAGATGTCACCAATATTGATCAACAGCCAGCACAAGTTTTTGGTCGATTTAATAAATGAATTTGCTTGTGCAGGAACACCCAAATTTCCAAACAGAGAAGGAAGTTAAACAAAGAAATACTATGTTGAGTGTTACGAAAAAGTTCGCTAGAATCGGGATCCAAGAATGGGAATGTAATGAAAAGACTCTATCGCCTTTACCAAAAACTCTAAAATAGTCTTAGGCTGTAATGACCCGAATTAAAAAAAAAAAAAACTTTTAGGGATTTTTGATTCCCAAACAATTTTAATATTGTTAACAGCGCACAAGTTTATTTTGTAGACAGCTGACCTATTGGTTACCTTTCCTTTCCAGTAACATTTTCAAATGTATGAAGCTAAAAAAAAAATATTTTTCTTGGTTGTGTAAAGCAGCCTAGGCATTTTAAGCTATATGCATACAGTATTTGCTAGACAATAACATTATTTTGCTGTATATAATGAGCCAAGGCCTTGATCATCAATGCTTTTACTGTTTGTTTATTAAATTGACTCCCCTGGGCTAACAAAAGCTTCCCGTTGTATTTCCTAAGCCCAAAGGCATTATTTATCTCAACTGTTAGTGTGTGTGTGTAGCTAAAATGGCTTAGTCCTCCTCTGCCCCTAATTATGAGGTCCTTGACCCTCATAAGGCAGTTAGTCCATCAACAACTTAGTAATATTTGGCAGACATATTAGCAAAACCTTTGCACACTTGGCCAGTTGTATCCTGTTTCCTGGAAGATTGCCAGCGAGAGGAGAAACGGAAGTCGAATTAACTACACTCTTCTGTTTCTTGTTCGTTGGTTTAGCGTGCCGAGTAAACACGAGTTGCCTTGAGGTAAGCTATAGTCTCTCCATTAAAGTCACGCAACAGCTTGCCTCTCTAGGTTTCAGCTTGTCTCTTTCCACAATACACCGCATTAGTGACAGCAGTTACTTTTTTGTTTTGTTTTTTTAACTTGGATGGTTGCTTTATCAAGATATAAGAACTGTTTGTTGTGTCTGTGGGGAATCAGATAACGATGGGAATTATATAGAGGGAGTATTTAGGAGGTAGAGATCCGCTTGGCCCATTCAATCGTAAATCTGTAACCTCAGGCAAGGATTTCTTTAGGAAAAAAAATATATATATATCGGACATCCTGTTGCTGGCCTGAAGTGTATTTATTTTTATCGCTAGTTTACCTGTAACATACAAGCTTGATACGGAACTTCCTTCTGGCATGGGCTTGCGTTATTTGTGTTTCCAGTTCGCGATAACCCAAGTCTGTTCCAAGTGTTAATGAATTGATGCGTTGTTTACATCTGTCAACACAACTGGAAAGGCTCTTCTGCAAATGTTCTCTTATCTAAGAATAAACAAGAAAAAAAAAAACACTCAACCCGCTAATTCTGAGACCAGTCCTTCCTATAAGTCATTCTTTTTGTGGAAGACTTTAAAAACCGTTTTTGCCCGGCACGTTTGTTTCCTGCAATCTAGTCCGGAGCAGACGTTGCGTTTTTTTTTTTTTTTTTTTTTTTTCTTGAACGTCATTTGATTCTTTTCCCAGTGAAACCAAGTTGTAATTGTTTACATTTTGTATTTTTTTTCCCAGATTTCTTTTTTTAGATCTTTAGTTAAAATATATGTATCGATCTACATTAATATTGTGCGTTTACAAATATGAAAAGTTATTACTGAAGTTGAGATGGCGGAAGTGATCAGCCCATAATTGTTTTTTTTAAGCACTTTTAATGGACATGAAAAATGAGGACACTGGATACAGCGTTCCTGGCCAAATCTAAAGAGGCTTCAGCGCAGCTTCAACTCCTCTAAGGAAGGAAGGCATCTGCTTGTGCTCATCTTACCATGTAAATCGATCTTTTCTTGGCAGCTTGGGAGTCTGGATCGCTAGGTGTGCCGCATTCTAGCACTTCTCTAATTCTGCATTGAGGAAAGGCCTTGTGATATTTAAGCCTCGGTGCAGCAAAGGTTGGACCACACAGGGAATGTTTATCAGGAAGCAGGCAAAGCGGAATAAAACGAGGGGGAAAACTCTATCCGGATAGGAATTCATAGCTAGAAGGGATCTGAGTCTTTTAATGTCAGTTGATGTACTTGTCTATTCCATGTGTGATAATCGGAGATTTGGGAAATTAACGCTAACCCTATTGAAAGCTTTGGGCCCTGGCAGGTTAGATCATTAAAATCCTGGGGTGGTTGTGCCGTGGGCACTGAATTCACTCCAAATGTATCAAGGTGGAACGGCACTCAAGCCCCAACGAAGGGCAGTGTGAACCATGAGAAAAAATGTGAAGTTTGTCTCCTGTTCTTTTATGATCCTCCATGGTGGTAGGGAGTAGAAGGAGCAGAGACCTTACCTTTTCTGGCACAGATGACTTGCCTCATATCCTGGTTCTCTGCACAAATACAATGACTAAGATGGAAAAAACACTGGAGATATCTGCTTCTTCTAGGGTGGCATCATGCGGGTGACTTGCCATCTCTGTAACAGTGCCCCCCTTACGGTTAGGTGCCCTAGGTCTAAATGTGACAATGTTTATACCAATTCCAAAGCAGATACTGGGATAAATTGCTACAGTTATAAAATTGTTATAACTCCTTGAAGTTTCTTAGATTTTTTTTCCAATTTAATGTAGGCCACATTTAGGGTCAGGGTTGTCCTGTATGATGAGTATTTTATAAGCGACCAATGCTGATAAAGCCTCTGGTTACATTAAATGTAGGGAAAGAGCCCCATTTTCCAATGAAAAATCTGTCTGTGTTCATAGACCAATGGGTTATGATGAAGATCTTGTTGAAGTTCTTTGTTTTAAAGCAGGTCAAAAGATTTTATTGTTGACGGTTTATAAAACATCCTGATTGAGCGCTGGCAACAAAACAATAAAAAGAAAATCCGCATCTCATAATGACATTAGTCTCTGTGAATCTCCGCTAATAGCTCCTAGTTGCTCCAGCGCTAATTTGGATAAACCGTGCCCCTCTTCATTCCTGCTTGTTACAACGTAATAGGTTGCGCATTTATTTACAATCATTTCAGAGTTTTCTTTCTTTTATTGCAAAGTATTTTTTTTTTATTTTCTTTTATCTATTGTTTTTACTCCCACATCTCAATTATTATTACAATTTTTCTTCCAGGCGACTGGCGGGCAATGACCTCTCTTTCATCCATCCCATGGCCTTGTCTGGCCTGAAAGAACTCAAAGTTCTGTAAGTAATTCTGCAGTTTTTTTAGTAATTACATGCTCCCTCCACTCTGTCAGCACAGCAGCGTGTTTTCGCATTAACTCTTTTGAACCCAGAGGATAAATAATGAAAAAAAAAAGTCTAGAACTCTACCAAAACCAGGCTTTGTATCGCTAAATTCTATTTCTAACCCAATGCATTTCCAGGCTGAACGCTTTAGTTTGCAAACTTATTGTACTGTCAATGATCATAATGGCAATATTTTGTTAAATATGGTCTCTTGTTCCACATTGTGGTTTTTTTCCCCCCATTTAGGACTCTTCAGAATAATCAACTGAAGACGGTGCCAAGCGAAGCGTTAAAGGGGTTGGCTTCTTTGCAGTCACTGTAAGTGTTTTATTTTTTATTATTTTTTTAAAGGTTTTTAATTTTTTTTTAATTCTTGCGTACAAATAATTCAATTTAAAATGTACGATTTAAAAACATACTTCTAACTTAATTACTGTCTAGCTTTTTCAAAAATATTGAGAGGTGGAAGGGAGCATTTCACCGGTTTAAGCAAATTTGTTTCTGAGATTGCTGTAAATTCATAAAATAATGGACCGTAATGTGTAAAACCTACTGCTTCTACTTGACCATCTGAAACCACAGAAATCCTTTTTTTTTCTTTTTTTTTTACATTTATTATCTTTTATGCGTTTGTGGCAAACTTTTATAAATATCTTGTGAAAGGGAAGCCGTCCTTGGAGTTGCAAATAGCACAGTCTTGACCTAAATGGCTGGGTTCACGATCTTGAAGAGTAAATAAAACCGTTGCGCTGCAGCTGAAGAAACCTACACGCGTACCACATATTTAATACGCTATAATTTCATGTATGACCAGTTCTGGTTTAGTCCTATTAAACCTATAAGTGATACAAGCGTTTGAACATGTGTACGTGCCTTGGACACTCTATACACATGCAGTAGGGGACCACCTTTCGCTGTATTGCAGACCGTATTAAAGCAATAGTCTATTACATATAAATATATTGGCCCTGGAAACACTGTTGATATGCTTATTTTATTGTGTTCCATAAACAAATCCTAAGGTTTCAGGCAAAACATTAAATAGTGCAGAAGTATTAAATATATATTATAATATAATATATGCATCCTACTGAATTAACTGGTGGTGTGTACAGAAACTGGATCAATTGGGTTCCATATCTACAACCAAAATGTAGATGTGAGATAAGTTACTCCTTTTACTCCTTTTCTATCAAATAAAAACAAAAAAGTTCTCAAAGGAAATATTGGAAAATTAATTCTAAAAATGATTAATCACGTCTTATTTTGATAATAATGGTTGTTGATGTCACTAGGTGGCTAGTCAAGGAGCTTTCAAATGAATCTATAAAAGTAGTTACATAGTTGTGGCGTTGAGCTGTTCTGTTGGTCAGTTAAGTTTTGCACAAAGTGTTTGTTTCTATATAAGCGTGTGTGTGTGTGTGTGTGTGTGTGTGTGTGTAGCATTTCCATATAACTGGATCCAAATTTAGGAGCCGATGACTTATGTCTACTTTCTATCTGCTGTGTACTGTTTTTTTTTTTTTTTTTTTTTTTTTTTTTTTTTTTTTTTTTTTTCTTCTTTTTACTCTTTATTAGAAAATAAATTTTCTTTTAAAAGACACATATAACAAACTTCCAACACACAGACAAATGTATTGACTTATATTGTACTTAATACAAGACTAAACATAAATAATATAGCTCTTTGAAAGATGGTTCTGGTGAAACCTTAAATCTTTAAGAAAGGGGAGATAGTGTCGTATGGCTAATTAAGGATGGTTAAACTCTGTCCAAATTCAACTGAAAAATAATTTCTTAAAGTCTAAGTGGAAAATTTTGATTCCAGCTGGACCAGATCTTATTATAAGAGACTAGATTATTTCGAAAGAAATATCTTTCTGAAGTGGCCTGAGTATTAATTTGGTTAAAGATTTCATCTCGTGTTGGAATGTTCTGTGTTTTCCAGCGGCGAGCTATACAAATCTTACAAGCCAGTAGTATATTAATAAAAAAAATATTATTAAATTTAGATGTGGGTGGTAGGTCCAAATGAAACATAAAAGTTTGAGGTAACAAACTGATTCTAATACCGGTATTTGTTAAAAATATGGAACAGGCTATTTCTTTAATAAAATCAAGAATCTGACACTCCCACCATATATGAAAGTGGGTTCCCACTGCTTGATTGCATCTCCAGCACAAACCATTGACCGCAGTATACATCTTACTAAGATTATATGGGACCAAATACCAGCGATGAAGTAATTTAAAGTATTGCTCGTGTAAATTTAAGCAATGCACTGCTTGTCTAGTATGGTTCCAAGCTTTATACCAATTTTGATGTTGAAACTCGATCTTAAGGTCTTTTTCCCATAACAAGATCGTCTTGGGTTTCTCTTGAGGTAGGAGATTTGTCAGTTGTTTTGCTACCTTCGAGATCTTATTTAATAGCGGGGGTTCTAGGAAAAGGTCATCCAGTTTGTCACATTCCCTTATTGGAGTTATAGATAAAAATTGTTTTATACGTAAATATGAGAAAAGGTCTTTATTTAAAAGGTTATATCTAGTCTGAAGATCTACAAATGGGGTCACTGTTTGTCCTTCTATAACATCTGCGATGTCTAGTATTCCCTTTTGTTTCCAGCTCTGAATATGTAGATCTCTAATATTTAAATTCAAAATTCCTATGGGGGATAGTTCAGATATCGCAGTTGATAAGCCATAGTTTTCTCGAACTTTGAGTATTACTTTTAATATATCTTTCATTAGAATACTTGGTATTCCTAGTTTTTTAATCATTTTCTTGTCAAGCCATATTAAGTTAAATGGTTCAATATTGTTATTTATGCTTTTCTCAATATTATACCAACCAAGATTATATTTATTTGTTTGTCTCCATGCCATTGCATGGGAAATATGAGAAACTTCATGTAGTCTATATAGATCCGGATAACCTATCCCCTCCTGAGAGATACTCTTCTTCAAAATATTTTTTGAGATCCTAGGTCTCTTTGTTGACCATACATATGTTGAGAATAAATTATCAAATTCTTTCAGTAATTTCTTAGGAACTATATAGGGTATCATTCTAAACAAGTATAAAATTTTGGGTAATAGATATGCCTTAAGTATATTTATTCGACCTAACCAGGATAACTCTATCTTTTTCCATCTAGAAGTTAAGAGTTTCATTTCTTCTAATAGGGAACCAAAATTTAAAGAAATTATTTCTGATAAATTTGTAGTAATTTTAATACCCAAATATTCAATTATATGCTGGATTTTGATTGCATTAGGTCCCACAATAAGAGATCTTTGTTGTTTTTCATTCAAGTTTATTGTTATTACTTGTGTTTTAGAAAAGTTTATTTTATAATTAGAGAAAGATGAATATTCCTTTATTACTTCCAAGATGGAAAAATATGAGTATTCTGGAGAGGATAAAGTTAGAAGTACATCATCTGCGTATAGTGTAATTTTGTGTTCCTGAGAACCTATCCTTATCCCTAGGATCTCATTTGAATTTCTTATAGATTTTGCTAAGGGCTCCATAACCAATGCGTATATCAATGGAGCTAGTGGGCAGCCTTGACGTGTACCATTCTGGATTTTAAAAGACTCTGATTCAAATGCTGTTCCCTTAATTCTGGCAGTAGGGGAGGAGTATAATGCCATAATAGATCTTATAAAATTTCCATTTAATCCAAATACATGGAGAGTTGCTTCCATGAATTTCCAATTAACTCTATCAAAAGCCTTTTCAGCATCTAGTGCTAGAAAGGCTGAGGGGGTTTTCTTTCTGTGAATTTCTTCCAAAATATTGAAAAGCCTGCGGGTATTATCTTCTCCTGATCTTCCGGATATAAAACCTGTTTGGTCTGGATGAATAAGATCTGGAATTATCTTTTTAAGTCTTTGTGCTAATATTTTAGAAAAAATTTTTACATCCACATTTATGAGGGAGATCGGCCTGTAGTTGGTTACTAATGTTGCATCTTTCCCCGGTTTTGGTATAGGCGATATCGAAGCTTCCAGCATTTCAGGCGGAAATCTGCCCAAATCTCCAATTTCATTAAAGAGTCGTTGGAGAATTGGGCTTATTTCCGTTTTCAAAATTTTAAAAAGTAACGTTGAAAACCCATCGGGGCCAGGTGCTTTCCCTAAAACCAAATTATCTATAACGTCTTCTATTTCTTCAATGGAGACAGGTTGGTTCAAGACATTCGATTGTTCTTTTGTTATTTGCGGAAGATCTAATCTGTCTAAATAAGAATATATCTGTTCTTCAGTCTTATCCAAGCTGCCCAAATTATAAAGAGTTTCATAATAATTTTTGAAGGCGTCTCCTATTTGAACCGGAGATAAACAAATTTTGTTTTTAAAGTTTA
The DNA here is from genome assembly GCF_027358695.1 of Spea bombifrons. Lineage (NCBI taxonomy): Eukaryota > Metazoa > Chordata > Amphibia > Anura > Pelobatidae > Spea > Spea bombifrons. The sequence continues at coordinate 10,096,121 of NC_071096.1, forward strand.
TTTGTTTAATCCTGTAATTTTGATTTTGTATTTTAAGTTTGTTTGTTAAATCCCGAGAAATTTTATTATTACTGCAGTACCATTTTTGTTTCAGGCGCGACATAATTTTATCTACGTTGAGTTGTAGTTTAATTAGTATGTCCGCTTTAATTAGTTTTATTACATCATATTTTTCTTGATTGGGGTTGATCTTATTATCCCTTTCCGCTTTTGATAAAGCGATATATAGGTCTGCAAGATTATCCCCTCTGGACTTTTTAATCCAGGAAGCTTTTTTGATTAGGTGACCTCTTAAAAAACATTTCAAAGCGCACCATAAGGTGCTTACTGAAGTATCTCCGGTATCATTATATTCCAAAAATTGTTTAGTTATGTTACAAAGTTCTTTTTTATTCTCATCTGATTTTATAATTTGCTCATCTAGGCGCCACCTGGAATATTTTTTATAATTTGGATTATCTAAAATTTGAATAAAGACTGGTGCATGGTCAGACCACGTAATATTACCAATTGACGAAGAGGAACATCTCTCTAATGTTAACCCCAACATAAAAATAGCGTCTATACGTGAGTATGATTTATGAGGAGCTGAATAAAACGTATAATCTTTTTCTTGGGGGTGCATAGTCCGCCAAACATCATACAGATTATGTTTAAATAATGAAGCAGAAAACCTATCGATTTTTTTCCTTAGTTTGTTATCATATGCATCCGTTTTCCTTTCTGATATTCTATCTAGATTAAAATCTTGTATGCAATTTAAGTCCCCCCCTATAATTACTAGACCTTTAGCGATTTTTTCTAAAATTTCCATTGAATCGTTAATAAACTTAGCAGTTGATTCAGAAGGAGCATAGAGGGTCATAAATGTATAAAGAATATCATTAATTTTACATATTAAGATTAGACGTCTCCCCTCATTATCAAATTCATGTATGATATATTCAAATTTATTTTTCTGAGATAATATAATAGCAACTCCTCTTTTCTTTTCTTTAAGCATGGAAGATGTATAGATATAAGGGTATTTACGGTACTTCCACATAAGAGGTTGTTGTTGTTGCCAATGAGACTCTTGAATAAACGCAATATCTATATTTCCTTTTAACAAAAGATCGTAAAGATAGGACCTTTTATGTGGTGAGTTCAACCCTTGTACGTTAATTGTTACCAAATTAAGGGTCATTAAAAAAAATTTGTATAACAGATTTGTTCTAGGAAGACCTCTAATTTTCGCCAATTAAGACACTCGCCCCTATCAAGATCTAAATAGGTTTCAACATAATTTTCAAAGAGCTTTACATTAAACAAAAAATTCACATTTAACATTAAATCAAACATAGAAACATGCATTCTGTCCCCAATACTTGGGAGGAAGTTACTTCCTAACCTCCCATTTTGGAGAAATAATCCCTGAACCATCTGGGATTATTATTATGGGGGTGCTAAAAGGACTGAGAAAAAAAAAAAAAAAAAAAAAAAAAAAAAAAAAAAAAAAAAAAATAATAATAATGTGTTTTAACCGTTGTATTTGTATGTAGACAGTGTTGTCTAAAATGTCCACCTAATAAATATATTTCTTCTAAATTGCAAAACTTGATAATGTATTTTAACCATTATATATATATATAAAGTAATGATATCTAAGGTTTCATTCAAGTCCCTGCTTTCCCTCTTCTACATTAGCCTGATATACCAGTAGGAATACTAATAGGAACACATATATAAATTCCCCCTATATAACTAAGTGCAAAGTAACAGTTTAATCTTCATATAATTTGTTTTAAATATTAAAGTAGTGTTTAAGTATCACAATACTAAGTATAGTCTTTACGAATTCCCGTTTATTCCCATACGTGTGTGTAAGCAGTGTTAT